>NW_016107405.1:41812-45916 GCF_001604975.1 Cebus imitator | reverse complement strand
AATTAGCATATCAACCAGTCAGCTCGTTTGCCATTTACTCACCTTTTCTATCATTTGCACAGGCTGGCATTGCCCAAGTAATAGAGAAAAAGCAAATCTGCAAGCTAGATTGTTATATATTTCTTTTTATACATACCACACACGAGTTATTTGTTTACTTTACTTTTTCGCAGTCGATATTTTTTTAATAGTTGGCTACGAATGGAATTTTTAGAAATCAAACCCCCCTAGCTGTAGGAACATATCAGATAACCTTTATCTTCCTTTCTAATTAAACATTACTAGACAGTGACTTCTGGCACTTAAATTTTCAGGTTGT
Source organism: Cebus imitator (assembly GCF_001604975.1). Classification (NCBI taxonomy): domain Eukaryota; kingdom Metazoa; phylum Chordata; class Mammalia; order Primates; family Cebidae; genus Cebus; species Cebus imitator. The sequence continues at coordinate 45,597 of NW_016107405.1, read as the reverse complement.
TTTTTGTTTTTTTTTTTTTTTCCTAGTTCTTTTTATCAAGTAATTGATTTGTAAAAAGTATTTAAGTTCCCTAGTGAGGCTTACTGTTGAAAGAAGGCTTACAATTACTTTACAAGTTTGGATTTTAATATTCTGTATTTATTTTCTTAACATATAGAATGCCTATGCCTTAGGTTGTCTGTTTTGATCCTAAACCTGAGGCCGGACCTTGTTATTTTGGTAACCCAGTGGCAAGTGTCAAAAGAAATAGGAGACTCCAAACCTAATTACTAAGAGAAGTAAAAAAGACATGAGAGAAATCAGGGAAACACCAGTGAAGGCAATTTCCCAGTTGTGGATGCTTTATTTGCACTCCTTGTGATTTTTATTAGCATACCAAATCACTTTTATCTATAGATATAGGAAGAAATTGAAAGAGGAAGAAAGGAGAATGACACTTATGTAGCACTCATTGTGTTCCAAGCACTGCTGGCTAATATGATCTGTAAAACAATCCCAGGAGGAGTTACCCTTGTTATCCTCATTTTACAGATGAAAAGACTGAGGCAAGCATTTCACAGAACTGGAATTCTAATCTAAGCAGTCTGATTCTCAAGTAGAAAGAAAGCATCAAATAGGGATCTTGAACAGGGTCAATTGTTCAAGTCAAGTAGAATTTTTAATTTTGATCAAATGTAATTTATCACTTATCTTTGATAGTTTGAGCTTTTTGTACTTGTTTGGGAAATCTATATCTAACTCAGGGCCACTAGGATTTTCTCCTTTGTTTTCTTTCAGAGCTTTTATACCTTTAGCCTTTGCATTTAGGTCTATGAGCTATCCCAAGTTAAATTTTGTATTTGGTGTAAGGTAAGGATAGAGGTTTTTTTTTGCTTTTGTTTATGTTTTTAACATGTGTATCCAACACCATTTGTTGAAAGAACTATTGTTTTTCCATTGAATTGCTTTGGCACCTGTTAAAGAAAAAACCACTTAATGACATTTGCTGAGTATGGTAAGGCAGGCTTTTTTCAAGGTGAGGGTCATGGTGATAGGTGTAGGGATGGCTGCAAAGGGATTTTTCAATAGAGGAGAAAGATTGGACTAATATAGCATGGGGTAAGTGGGACTTTATAGCCAAGGAACAGAGTCGGGGTAGGTAGATGGGAAAGTATTAAGAGGAAACATTAAAGGGTGGGAGGTGGGGGCAGGGGTGTGCAGAACCTGGTTAAACTGACCTAACAGGATTCTTGCTGAGGACAGGGCAAGGCGATCAGATATCACCTGGGGGATGGTGGAGGATGAGGAACTCAATCAGATAGCAAGGGAGTTATCTACTTTATATTAATATATTGTTGGAATTAATTTGCTAAAGTTTTGAAAAGGCTTTTTGCATCTGTTGTTACAGATACAAAAAGGAATTTTTTTTTAAGGTATAAGCTCACAGGTTTAAGAGAATGGAAGAAGAGGTACAATGCATAAGAAATAGCAGCAGTTTTTACAAGGTTGGTGACAGTTGGCTTGCAGACAAGTCTGAAATGTGGGCATGGTGTGTATGGAGTTAGGATAAAGCCAAGAAGCAAACTAATTTATTCCACAGACTGTCAGAAGACTCAGGTAGGCTTCAGAAAGGATCAGGAATTGAAAACATCTGGTAGCTCGAAAGATGAAATTGATTAATTTTCATATGTATTGTACCCTTTATCTTCAGAGAAACTGATCAGCCTAAGAGAAGCTATCTAGATACTGAACCCTGGAGACCCCTGCCCCAGTGGAACACCTTGCTTCCTCCCATCCCACAGTGATGCTTCACTGGTCCACAAACTTGCCTAGGCAAACAGAGGGTTTGTTATTTCCAGTTAGCATGTTAGTGCCTTACTTGTAAAGATGAATGGACAATGAAGGATCACCAGATACTGGAGAAATAATGTAAAAAGCAAAAGCCAAAATAGAGAAAGAAAAAAGTAATCCCAGCACTTTGGGAGGCCAAGGCAGGTGGATCACCTGAGGTCAGGAGTTCAAGACCAGCCTGGCTAACATGGTGAAACCCTGTTTCTACTAAAAATACAAAAATTAGCTGGACATAATGGCACATGCATGTAGTCCCAGCTATTGGGGAGGCTGAGGCAGGAGAAACACTTGAACCCAGGAGGCAGAGGTTGCAGTGAGCTGAGATCATGCCACTGTACTCCAGCCTGGGCAACAGAGTGAGACTCTCTCAAAAGAAAAAAAAAAAGTAACTAGAAAGAAAAAGATAGTTCAGGGTGCAAAACTGTTACCAAAAGAAGGGTCTCGAATGTGAGATATCCGGGTCCTAAGCATTTTGAACAAAGAATTGGGAAAAACACACAAAGTAACAAACGAGTGAAACACAGAAATCGAGCAGCAAAATCGGGGATTTATTAAAACGAGAAAGCACTTCATAGGATGAGAGTCAGCCAAGCAAGCAGCTCTAGGGCCAGGTTACAAAGCTTTCTGGGTTTGAAGTATTCCTTTTGAGGTCCTTTGTCTAGATGAAGGATTTGGTCTGTGGCTAATTAAAGGCTGAGGTGAATTGGTGCCCTATGCAGATAAAGGGATGGTCCCTGCTTGGCCTGTGGCCAATCCAGGGCACTTTCCCTTTCCATCTGAGAGGCAGTGGAAGATAAGGGTTTTAGGGAAAAAGAAGAGTCTTTGATCCTTTGCTACTCAGGCGTGGGGAGATGGGTTTTTTCCTTTTGGTTCAACTTTTGGAAGCTCGCATTAATAGGCCTTAAGTTCTCTGTCCCCAGACTCAGGTTTTTTTCCCTTCTGATCCAGTTCTGGGAAGTTCACATGAATTGGCCTTAGATTCCCTGCCCCAGACCTCAATATTTTTCTTTGATTCAGCTTGAGGAAGTCACCACAAATTGGCCTTAAATTCCCTGCCTGCAGACCCTATTTTCCTGCTTTAAATATTTCCTCTGGGAGAGAAGAGAATACACCTATGAAACAAGAATGGGAAGCTCTGGAAAGAGAACATTCATAGAAATAAACAGGAATGGCTGCATAATGAAAATACAAGACCTGTTGTTCAAACGTTAAGAATTTCAAGATGGCAGTAGCATAGCTTACACCAAGAATGGGGTCCTTCTGAGCACAGGGACCTGTGTTGCTGCTCAGGTTACACACCCACAACACTGGCCCTGGGAGGGAGAAAGTTCTTGGAAATAAAATATCTGATAGCATAAATACTAAAACTGAGTAGATGATTTGGAAGATAAGGGTATGGAAATCACCCAGGAAGTTGAACAAAAAGAGAGGAAACATCCTATAAAAGTAGAAGATAGTTCAAGAAATTTACAATGTAAATGTACTTGTACAGACAAAGGATAGGAAAAAAAAAATCCTAGAAATAATTCAAGGCAAATTCCCAGAACTGAAGGACACAAGTTTATAGACTGAAAGGGTCAAGGCAAGTTACATAATCATGAAATTTTGAATTACCAGGGATAATTTCCCAAAAGCTTTTAAAGAGAGAAAAATAAAACCAAGCAAAACTCCAGTTACGTACCAAGGTTTGGAAATCAGAACAGCAGCAAAATCATAATGTTAACTTAGCCAGAAACTGTGATATAACCATTTCGAGAGGCTTGGGGAGAAAAGGAAGTATATTAGTCCATTTTTGCACTGCTGTTAAAGACATACCCGAGACTGGGTAATTTATTAAAAAAAAAAAAAAAAAAAAAAAAAAAAAAAAAAAAAAAGAATTAGCATATCAACCAGTCAGCTCGTTTGCCATTTACTCACCTTTTCTATCATTTGCACAGGCTGGCATTGCCCAAGTA
>NW_016107405.1:0-41627 GCF_001604975.1 Cebus imitator | reverse complement strand
AAAAAAAAAAAAAAAAAAGAGGTTTAATGGACTCACAGAAGGCCTCATAGTCATGGCAGAAGGTGAAAGGCATGTCTTGTGTCTTACATGGTGGCAGAGAAGAGAGAGTGAAGCTAAGTGAAAAGAGAAACCTGTTATAAAATCATCAGATCTCTTGAGACATATTCACTACCCCGAGGACAGTATAGGAGAAACTACCCCCATGATTCAGTTATCTCCCATCGGGCGACTTCCACAAGGAATTATGGGAGCTATAATTCAAGATGAAATTTGGGTGGGGAAACAGCCGATCCATATCCGGGGGTTAAAAAAAAAAATGGAAAAACTAAGTTCTCATCTACCATCGTAGAAAGTCAGTAGACAGTCTCTCTTAACGAAAATTCAGGAAACAGCAAGAGAAGCATGTAATTTAGATATTTAAAACAATTTTAAAAGGATATCTATTTTACCTAAAAGTGTCAAAGGCCTCCAGAGTGTAGGAATTGTGCTTTGGGGAAAGGAACTACTGTTTTTCAATATAAACCTTGCAGAACTAATACCTTTGTAACTACATGTGTTAATAATTTAACAACTAAAATTGGATTAAAAGTAGATAAGGATTTGCCCTAGGTATTGTGTGGGACTCCAACAGATGTGACACTAATGACTCTTCTCTCTTCAGATTCCCGGTACATTCTTCTGCCTGTCGTGTTACATCACCTCCATATTCACTTGCAAGAACAGAAGGACCTGATCATGTGTGCACGTATCCTTAGCAACGTATTTTGTCTCATCAAGAAAAACAGCTCAGTAAGTAAATACAGGTCCTAGTATATAGTTCCTATCAAATGGCTTCTGGAAATAAACTTGTAAAAGTCTACAAAGAAACTACACTAAAGAGGAATGCTCTAAGACTCACTTTTATTTCCAACTGGGCTGGACTTATTACTTCTCTTTGGAAGGAATTTTTTTAACCTTGTGGGATTCTCTAACCCCAAATAACCTGGGTTCCCCAAACTTGCATTTCAAGGAAGAACTGCATACTGAGTGAGAAAAATTAGAAATCTCAAAGCCTCCTACATGTGTCTTTAGTCTTGATATGATGACTTCTCTGTGGCAAGAATAAATTACTGCTTGCAACGTGAAGTTGTTTTTGATCCTTTCTGTGAAAGGCGGCATAATGATACTCAGAACTTGGCTATGGCCCTTAGGCCGGGTCCCCTGGAAGTTGCAGAAGCAAAGGACAGCCCCAGGAGATTGGGGGTATCTTACAATATAACCATTACTTGGCGCCAACCATGATCTCCAAATTATTATGGATTTGGGGATTCCTGTCAATGTGCCTAATTCTTGATGCAATGCAACTGCATTAGAAAATGCAGTGCAAAATGAGAAGAATCACATGCTTGCTTATAAATGGGACAACTCAAGAGTATTTGTGTTCATGGCTCAGGGGTCTGGTGTGAAATCCACATATGGAGAATATCCTGTTCCAATTCTGCCAATATGCAACTGTTAAGTAACCATTTTACTCATCAGTAACAGGTTTTATGGAGCAGAGTTTGGCAAGGAGTGCCAAGACTCCTGTCTCTGCTTCCTCTATGCTACAGTTTCCCAATTTGTCACTTACAATCAGCTTCTGAAGATCAGTGAGCTGGGATGGGACCTCAGTGGAGTTGTTGGAGATAGAGTCCCAGTAGCATGGGAATGGAGTTGACAATTGAGAGAAAAAGCCTAGAAATTCTGCCTCTGGAAGTGTAATAAGAGGAACCTGCACGGAACAAAGCAGTTTACTTTTCCCACCCCCATAATCCGGGCCCCAAGGGTGATTTGGAACTGAATAGAACAGTGGTGACAGAAGGCATGAGTTCACATTTAAACCTCCCTCTATAAAATTCTATAAAGAATAACCATGCTATGCCTAGTAAGAATCTTTTTCCAAATTATAATTGCTGAGGGTAAAATGTAAGTTAGATAGTTCACTGCACAGAAATGAAAACAGCAGATGAGAAATAAAAAGAAAGCACCTCCACAACTTCTGCTCTCTGTAAGACATTTAAAGCAGAGACTAACTCGCTGGAGGGAAAACCTTGGTAGTTTTCTTGCAAGTGTAAGAAAATTTATCATAAAATCCTAGCCAAAAAGCTCTTTCCAACTTGTACTTTCTAAAAGTATTTTTACAAAGACTGATCTCCTTGGTTAGGAACATTTGTACATAGAGTTTTGTTTTGTGCAGGTGTAGTAAGAACACAAATCCATCACATACAGTCAGTGCAGGGCAATTTGGGTTTCTTTTTCAAGTCCTGGGGTGTGGATAATGTTAACTTTGCATCAGGAAAGCAGTTCCCATATGGCCACTGACCTCAGATCCATTCTGTAGCTAAGGGATATTTGCCTGGGCCAAACGCTGTTTCCTGATATTTACATGCAAAGACTTTTAAAAATCATTTTTTATAGGAATAGACATTGGTACTTAAAATAGAGTTTTGGAAAATGACTGATGCAACTCTAGTGATGAGAAAAGTAAATATAAGCACAGTCTGGAACGGGGGAATTATAGACCAAGAACCAGGATGGCATTGCATGAAGAGTCAGGCCAGGAGGCAAACTGAATTGCCTAAGGTAGCACACCCTGTTGGGAGCCTAGCTGGTGTTCTGAGTTAGTCTGTTATGCCTTCATAACATCACCCACCTTTTTATTTGTATCTCAGGTATCCATTACGCCCCTAAGTTGTATACTCTTGGGTAAGCCATTAACTTCTCTGTGCCTTTGTTTACTGTAAAAGATCATTCACTTAGGAGAAATCCAGGTCTCTCAAGTTCTCTGACCCTTGGATTTCCCCTTTTCTGTTAGATTAAAATGCATGTTAAACCCCAATTTCCTGAACACATTTTTTTCTCTCTTAAGGAAAAATCTGTGCTGGAGGAAATAGATGTGATAGTGACCAGCTTGCTGGATATCCTGCTGAGGACCATATTGGAGATCACCAGCCGACCTCAGCCATCCAGCTCAGCAATGCGGTTCCAGTTCCAGGATGTCACTGTAAGATCATAGAACAGGTGGCACGTGGAACAGGGCCTGGTCATGCTTGTTAAAGCGTCAGTCACGTTGCAGGTGGCTTGATGTTATCATCTGGAAAATCTAGCCTTAGGAGAGTAACCCGTGAGCATTTCAAAATCATATGAGACTACCTTAATCACATAAGGAAACCAAGATATAAAGCATGTTTGTTAAGGGAACTTGGAATAAGCAGTTTTTACTTGCAGAAAGCCAACTTTGATATTAGTCATACCTTGCCCTGTTTAAATTAACTCATGATTTTATATCCCAAGCCTACTTGGTAACTTTTTGTTCTCTTATCATCCATCAAATTGCTTGAGTGAGAAGAGTGAAACAGAGTAATAGGAGTCAGGGGCACTGAATTTTCATTCCAAATTTTTCACTCTTACTACTTGGGATCGTAATTTTTCTAGGCCTCAGTTTCCTCAGCTAAGAAATGAGAAGGTTGGAATTGGCATTTTTTTTTTCTTTGAGACTGAGTCTCTCTTTGTCGCCAATGCTGGAGTGCAATGGTGTGATCTTGGCTCACTAGAACCTCCACCTCCCGGGTTCAAGAGATTCCGCCGCTTCAGCTTCCTGAGTAGCTGGGATTACAGGTGCCCACCACCACACCCAGCTAATTTTTGTATTTTTAGTAGAGACAGAGTTTCACCGTGTTCGTCAGATGGTCTCGAGCTCCTGACCTCAGATAATCCACTCACCTCGGCATCCCAGAGTGTAGGGTTTGGGCCACTATGCCCAGCCTGGAATTGGCAAATTTTGAGGTGCTTTCAAGTGCCACTATTTTGAGTCTAATATTTATATTTTATATTACATGTAAAACATTAAGAAAATATTTAAAAATAACATATCCGACAGTTTATATATGTGTATCTATTTATGTATATTCATGAATATGAAATGATACAACCACTATGGAAAATAATGGGTCTACTATATATGCAAGGTAGGAATGGTCCACTTTCTCAGTACTCTTATCAGCATTTGGTGTTGTCCTTGTTTTGGAGTGGAGAGCATTCTGATAGCTCTGTAGTGATATCTTACTGTGGTTTTAATTTGCATGTCCCTAATGGCTAATGATGCTGAGCATCTTTTTACATACTTATTTGCCGTTAGTATATCCTCTTCAGTGAAATGTCTTTTCGTGTCTTTTTGCCAGTTTTTAATTGGCTTGTTTTTTCACTGTTGTGTTTTTATTTCTTTTTACAATATGTGATTTGCAGGTATCTTCTCCCACTCTGTAGCTTGTTTTCTCTACCTCTTAACAAGCTTTGCAGAGCAAAAGTTTTTAATTTCATTTAAATCCAGTTTATTAATTTTTCCTTTTATGGGTCAAGCTTTTGACTCTTTTTGCCTAGCCCTGTATCTTAAAGGTTAGCTCCTAGTTTCTTTCCTAAAAGCAGTATAGTTTTATATTTTACATTTAAGTCCCTTACCCATTTTGAGTGAATTTTGCATGTGTCAGATAATTCTAACATCTCTGACCTTGCAGTGTGGACATCTATCGATTGTCTTTTTCATCCAATTGGAGAAATTCTTGGTTCTTGATAGGACATGTTATTTTCTGTTATAATCAAGACATTTCTGCAAAGGCTCTGGATCTTACATAAACCTTCTGTTTTAGCTAGTTTTAAGTGACACCACTCATCAGGGGAACAGTGAGTGCCTACATGTTACGGTGAGACAGGGCTAGAAATCTAGGTTTGCTTCTTGGCCTCCCTCCATTGACACCTGAGGCAAGAGAGCTCCTTGTGACTGCGGGATGAGGTGGAAATTCTGGTTCTACATATAGTCCCTATTGACAACGTGGTAGGAGTGGCTTTGTTACTGCTGGGCCATGGTAACCATCCTGACTTTCTACTAGGCCTCTTTGACACCACCCCTGTGGGGAGGGAAAATATGACTTGTTACTGCCAATTGTGGGTGGAAGTCCAGGCTCCTCCCACTGTCTTCACCAATACTGACCCATGGGTGTGAAAGTACCTGCTTGCTATTGGACCTTCTCTGGCTCCACTCTAGGAGAGGTTTTGGGGCTCCTCACTACATCCTCGTGAGGGTAGAAATCTAGGCTCCTCACTCAGCCTTTGCAGTGAGCTGGCAACTGAGGCCAAAGTTTTCTGTGGCGTTGAGCTAGAATAGAACAGTTGTGGCTAAAAGTATTGCCCTGTAGAGCTGCCCTTTCCTGGTACGTTGGCTGGAGAAATAAGGTTTTGTCGGGACTTTTTCTTTTGTCTACCAACTATTGGTGTTTCACAGTTTGGCCTCTCCATCCCAGCTCTGAAATGTGTGAGGCAAAAAAGAAAACCCAGAGAGCTGCACACTGTGGCCTTCGTCAGGTCCCAAGGTTCTTGGCCAGTCTGCCCTCTTTCTCCACCTGTCAGAGTCTTTTTCTGTTTGTTTTATATTTGATATTCAGGTGTGTGTGTGTGTGTGTGTGTGTGTGAGATGGAGTCTCACTCTGTCACCCAGGCTGGAATGCAGTGGCTCAATCTTGGCTTACTGCAATCTCTGCCTCTTGGGTTCATGTGATTCTCCTGCCTCAGCCTCCTGAAAAGCTGGGATTACAGGCACCCACCACCACACCTGGCAATTTTTTTGTATTTTTAGTAGAGATGGGTTTCACCGTGTTAACCAGGATGGTCTCAATCTCCTGACCTTGGGATCTGCCTGCCTTGGCCTCCCAAAGTACTGGGATTACAGGTGTGAGCCACCGTACCTGGCCAGGTATTCAGGTTTTTAGTTGGACTTAGCAGGAGGAATAGCAGAGAAGTATGTCTACACTTTCAACCTGGAAGTGGAAGGATGTCTCCTTCATTATGGTTTTGATGGTAACATTTTGATTGCTTCCTAGCAACATAACTCTTACATAGTTCAAAAGTTATAATGGCACAGAAAACAGAATCATAGCAAATGATGGACATGGTTAAAGATTGCCTGAAATCAAAGGCTAAAAACACTTTCAAATTACTTTGTATCGACATGCAGAGTGTACAAAGTTGTCTGCATCAGATCTCTATGGGATACACATGTTTTTCAGGCCATTATGGTGTAAGAACCAATGCCAATTACGAGACTTCAAGAAGTCAGTGAATCAGGTCTGTGGATGGAAGTGGTGTAGGGCAGACAAACTTATTGTCCTGGTACTAAATTCTAAGAAAATCACATGAGGAGAATCCTTCCTGCATAGCTCTGTGTACCCTTGCTGTGTGAGAAACCAAACTCTCAAGATATGTGGGGTGAAATTTTCTAGGAAACACACACATAAGTTATTTGATATCTTTGTTTTTATACTTTAAGACTTCTTTTTTTAAGAATATTCAGACCTAGTTTGATTCCTACTCTGCCATTGCACCGACTCTGTGATGTTGGCCAAGTTACTAATGTCTCTAAGCCTCCGTTTATTTGTCTTTAAAACAGAGAAAATAGGCCTGGTGCCATGGCTCACACCTGTAATCCCAGCACTTTGGGAGGCCAAGGTGGGCATATTGCTTGAGGCGGGGTTTGAGACCAGCCTAACATGGTGAAATTTCATTTCTACTAAAAATACAAAAAAAATAGCCAGGCATGTTGGTGGGTACCTGCAATCCCAACTATTCAAGAGACTGAGGCAAGAAGAATGGCTTGAACCCAGGAGGTCGAGGTTGCAGTGAGCCAAGACCACACCACTGGACTCCAGCCTAGGTGACACAGCCAGATCCTGTCTCATAAATAAATAAATAAATCAGAGAAAATAGCTATGCCTATCTCAAAGTTAGTGTGAGGATTTCATCAAATTTGTAAAGGTATTTAAACAGTATCTGGCCTAATACTCAGTCCGTGCTGGCCATTAGTCGTTGTGGTAGCAGCAGCAGTCTCAGTAATACCGTGATTGTTGCAGATGTGCTTGTTGTATTGTTATAATAATTCTAAAGCGAGAAACATGCTCTGGTCTTTCACAAAATCCATTCTCTAAAGACTGAAGATCTGTTGAATTTATCATTTTCTCATAGAGAACAGGCTTTCTGAATAGGGAGTCTTTAAAGTGGCAGTTCTACACTGAGCACCTTTTCAGTCTGTGCAGACACATGTATGGAGAAGTGCCCCTGTCAAGTAGACACACTGTGAGTAAATGCAGATCCCACAACATGCCATGATAATTCTTCCAGTGCTCTGTAATCACCATGATTGTTACCCCATCTCCCAGCCATACCAGCATGAGCACTGGCTTCTGCCGTATCATAGTTCCAGATAACAGAGCCTTATTTTTAAAATTTAAAAGGACTGTACTTTTTGTTTTTCCACCAACAGTTTTTTGAATTTTAAAATGCTCTCTCTAGCTAAAAAACAAAACAAAACAGAAAAACCACCATTGTGATCAGTTCCTTTCACAAGTCTAATTATAGGTAAAAGCAGATTTTATAAAGCAGTAGAAATGACCACTTGACTTGCATCGTCAACTAATGGAGCTCCAGAGTTCCTTACAATTTATAAATGCTTCCTTGTTCACAGCTCTGTTAAGTACCATTTATGGAGCAGATTCTTCTGGGTATAGGCCAGGTCGAAGACAGCCACTGTGGTATGCTTATCTAAAGTTTTCAGGTGTTGTTGGTTTGTGGTTGGGGTATGGAAATGGGTCTGGGTTAATTCTGTAAGAAATATGTGAAAAAAGTAATGCATGTGTCTAATATGTTTCATGAAGACAGTTGTAGCCATCTAGGGCCCTTGCTATACACAGTCATTTGTAGAAATTCCCATTGTACTCAGTCTATACATAAAATGGCCCCTGAAGATTACAGTGTTTTCAAGGTGATTTATATATAAGAAATTTTCACACTGCGGCTAAGTACATCTTGGCCACTGATGGCTTTTTATTTCTTTTTAACAAATTGTGGGTCTAGGATTTACATATAGATATACCCTTAAAATATCCTAAAAACAAAGAAAATTACATTACAGATAAAATATACATTAGTAATTGGACATCTCACAAATCACCACTAAAAAACTTACTCTTGTAGCCAAATACCACCTGTTCCCCAAAAACCTATGGAAAAATTTTAAAAATTAATTATATTTTAAATTTTAAAATAGAGCAAAAAAATACATTATAGATAAAACATACATTAGTAATTGGACATCTAGGCCTCCTAACAGAGTTGAATGTGCTTGGAGTTTCTACACAGCATAAGTGAATACATAAAATGTCATTGTAGAGTAGATATTGGCATTGACAGTAATACATCATAAATGCCCAACAGATTATATGTCATGATTATAAGTTATTGCAATGGGCCTGAGTCAGATATGACAAATAAAATCATTAATCTGAATTCAAACAGGTTTCTCCCCTATATATATTGACTGTAAAGACTTAAAATGAAAGTCTGTTCATTACTGCATGAAATTTCTTATTACTAAATTTGCAACAAGAAATATGTCATTCCTTCCACTTCAGCATATTTCGCTATTCAAAGGATTCTGTGTTGAAGTAAATGTCTTAGAAAAATTAATCTAGTAGCTGTGTTAGATACAATGGGAATATGATATGGAAAACTAAGAGATGGAAAAGAAATGAATGGGTTTCTACTAACTAGATTTGCATATTTAAGTCAAGGCATAGTTAAGAGAAAGGTAAAAAAGTATGAGCATCAGTTATCAACTGATGGATTCTAGTATATTATATTTTAATTATAATTTAAAAACTAAAATAAAAAAACCTCAGGTATATTTTCTCTGTAATACAATAGTCTGAGCAGAAGGAAGATGAGTCACTGAGTACAGACTTCTAGAACAGATACCTGGGTTCACATCCCAGCTTCACAAATTCAAGCTGTGGAACCTGGGGTAAATGTCTGAACCTTAAGAGATAATTAACTTTTCTTTGTTGATTATGTCAACCCAACAAGGCCCAAACAAAGAACGAATTCAATAGTATAATCCAAGTATGGTAACTTATACATAGTGCCATTGCATAAATCATAATATTGTCATATGTCTTTTTTATTTTGTAGAGGTATAATTGACATAAAATAAATGACAGCTGTTTGAAATGTCTAATTTTAGTTTTGACATATGTGTATTTCTATGAACCATCACCACAATCAAGATAGCAAATATGTCTATCACTCTCCAAAACTTCCTTGCCCTTCTCTAGTCCCTCTCTCTTGCCCTTCCATGCTAACTCAAACAACTGCTAACCTGCTTTTTATAGTAACTTATCTGTTACTATACATAAGTTTGCATTTTTTTAGAATTTGATATGAATGGAATCGTGTAGTACATAGCTGTTAATCGTATTTTGGGGACATACGGGCAGGGATTCTGGCTAACTTCACATAATATCGATAGTTTATTCCTTCTTATTGCTGAATAGTATTTCGTTGTGTGGATATACCATAATTTGTTTCTTCATTCACGTGCCCCGTGGTAGACATTTGATTTGTTCCTGGGTTTGGCTCTTGTGTTCCATTTACCTGTTTTTCTGTTTTGACACCAATAACATACTATCTTCATTGTCATGTTTTATAATAAATCTTAAAGTCAGGAAGTGTAAGCCTTCCAACTTCTCTTTTTCTAAGTTGTTTTGACTATTTTAGCACCTTTGCACTTCCTTATGGATTTTAAAGTCAGATCAGCCTTTCAATTTCTAACCCCCAAAACTATGCTAGGATAATGACTGGGATTGCATTGAATCCAGTTATCGATTTTGGGAGAATTGATTTTCTTTTCTTTTAAGAGGGAATTTCACTCTTGTCACCTAGGCTGGAATGCAATGGTGTGGTCTCGGCTCACTGCAACCTCCACCTCCAGAGTTCAAGTGATTCTCCAGCCTCAGCCTCCTGAGTAGCTGGGATTACAGGCATGTGCCACCATGCCCAATTTTGTATTTTTAGTAGAGATGGGTTTCACAATGTTGGCTAGGTTGGTCTCAAACTTCTGACCTCAGGTGATTCACCTTAGACTCCCAAAGTGTTGGGATTACAGGCATGAGCCACTGCGTCCAGCCAGAATTGGCATCTTAACAATACTGCATACCCAATCCATGAACATGTAATATCTTCATCTTTTTAGGACTTTAACTTCACTCCTCAGCGTTTTGCAGCTTTCAGTGTGCAGATTTTACACATCTTTGGTCACATATATTAGAAATTATTTCATATTTTAATGATATTTTAAATTTCAATTTCTGATTGTTCATTTTTAGTGTGTAGAAGTAAAATAGATTTTTCTATGTTAATCTTATATTCTGGAATGTCAATAAACTCGATTAGTTCTAGTAGCTCTTTGATAATTCCGTAGTTTTTTCTATGTACACAGCTATGCTCTCTGTGAAGAAAGACAGCTTTTTAAAAATTCCTTTCAAATCTGTATTCCTGATAGCCTTTTGTCGCCTTATTGCACTGATTAAAACCTTCAGTACAGTGTTGAATAGAGGTGGTGAATACGCTTTGGGAGGTTTGAAAAGTCTTTATTTTGTCTTTGCTTTTGGAAGATACTTTTCCTGAGTAACAAATTCTTGGTTGATAGTTTTTTGGTGTTTTTTTTTTCCTTTTTGTTCTCTGAAGCTCTTGCTCCGTCGTCTTTCAGCTTGTATTTTTTCCAAGAGAACTTTTCTCTCATGTTTGTCTTTGTTCTTCTCTATGTAATGCACCTTTTTTATTTTTTTTCTGAATAGTATTTTAAGATTTTCTCTACCACTGGCTGTAATCAATTTGATTATGATGTGCCTTGGCGTCGTTTTCTTCTTATTTCTTGTGCTTGGGGTTTGTAGAGATTCTTTGATATATAGGTTTATAATTTTCAAAGAGTTTGAAAAGGTTTATTCTCATTTCTTCAATTACTGTTTCTGTCTCTTCCTTCTCTTTGAGACTTTCAGTTACATAGATATTCTGCTAATTGAAGTTGTCCTACAGTTCACTGATGCTTTTTTACTGTTTTTTTTTATTTTAGGTTTTTTTTTTTTTTTTTTTTTGTGCTTTATTTTGGAGAATTTCTACTGCCCTCCCTTTCAAGTTCAATAATCTTTTCTTCTGCAATGTCTAATCTGCCACTTGACCCATTCAGTGAATTTTTATCTCACAAATTGTAGCCTTCATCTCTAGAAGTTTAATTTGGGCTCTTTTTATGACTTCCATCTCTAAATAAATATATTCAGTCTTTCCTTTAGCTTCCTGAATAATTAGAATACATATATAACTATGTTAATGTTCTTGTCTGGTAGTTCTAGCATCTGTGTCATTTCTGGATCTGTTTCTACCGATATATTACTTTTTCTCCTCATTTGCATCATTTTCTCCTTCTTCTTGACCTGCCTGGTAATTTTTTATTGCATGCCAGACATCGTGAGTTTTGCATTGTTGAGAGGTGGATTTTTTTTTTAATTTTTAAAAAGTACCTTTCAGCTTTGCTATAGAATAAGTTTAAATTTATTGGAAACTATTTGATCATTTTAGGACTTGCTTTTGAAATTTGTGAGGTAGTTCCAGAACAGCATTTACTCTAGGAATACTTTTTCTCCAGTACTGAGGAAACACTCTTTTTGGTATTCTAACTGATGCCTTAATAATTGTGAGGTTTTTCCAGTCTGGCTGGTTTAAAAAAAAAAAAAGGCACTGTTATTCCCAGTCCTGTGTGAGCACCAGGCACTGTTCTTGCAGTCCTTCCAGATCATTTTTTTCCTAGTGTTGGGTTGGGCTACTTCCTTACACACATACACAAAAATATTAATAATGTTGCCTGTAAATTTTTAATTCTTTTGTTAAATATCAAGGATTCCCTTGTTCATTAACAAAGTATGTGTTGAGCTTGGAGGATGTTTCTTCTGGCCCACACTGGTTAGTTTCTTGAATATTTACCCTAAAATATGTATACAGACAATTATTTGTCATACCCCTGTGTTGCAAATGATTATTTGCAAGCAAAGATCTGGCCTGAATACCTGGTTACCCTGAGATGGTCTTTAAGAATTATAGCATCTTTGGGCCTCCCATTGCAGCGATCGAGGATACATTGAACTTTCCTGACCCAGCTGCCTCTATTGAAAAATTCCACTTCTCAGGGCTTTTAGTTTCTACTTATAAAGTCTGTAGTCTCTTTCCATGTAAAATCTAAGAAACCAGTTCCCAATTAAATTGCACTTCTGTAAATATACTATACAATTAGTTATCAGTGACTGCCTCTCCTATTGTATTTGTTTTGTTTTAAATGTTATTACTCTGTTTAAAAAGATAAATTATTTGCTGAGCACAAAAAGGTCACGCTGAAAATGCAAGTATTTTAAATTAGAAGTTCATTCAAAAATGCAAGTGATAGTTTTATATAGGTCCTCAAATATATGGATGCTATGTTTACTTTTTTATTGTTAATTTTTAAGAATTAGAATTTGTGGGTATAAATCACATGGAGCTCAAGCACGAAAAGAATGGCCAATTGAAAAATTATTTTCAATCCTCCAAGACATCTGAATAAAACTGTTTTTTAAAAGGAGATTGAAATGGACATTATGCAACATATGGCTTTCATTATACCCTGTGAGTCAGCAGATCAACTCTTTGATGAGTTGGAGAAGGTCATGTGAATTCAAAAATGGAGCATGAAGCTACAGGAAGGGCTTTGGAGGCAGAAAGACTGGGGATAACTCCAGCTCTGCTGCTTTCTAGTTGAATGTCTTGGGGCAAGGCTTTGGCACATCAGAAACTACATTTTACTTTCTTCAAAACGGCCTTATACACCCTACCTCATAGTGTTTATATGGAGCTTAAATGATTGAATCAATGCAAACATTTTAAATGCTCAGTAAATGATCATCAGCCTCAGTGCCTCACCTTCTTTAAATGTGTCAAGTTAGTTCCCAAGTGAAAAGCGTCCACTCAAGTTAAAAAAAAAATCCTCTCTAAAATTATAGATTTGCGAATACCAAGTAAATAAATGGTAATCATCCTAGGCAGAAGTTTTGGCTGTAATATTTTGGGTAATTTAGATTAAGAAGACTTCACAGGGCAAGTTTGGATCATAGTGATTTCATTTTAAAGTATTCTCTTTGAGGACAGTTTCAGTGTAAGTTACTGATGTTCTTTTATGTCCTTACTAAAAAAAATATATGTTTTTTTTTTAACTTAGGGGGAGTTTGTTGCTTGTCTCCTGTCCCTATTACGGCAAATGACAGATAGACATTATCAACAGCTTCTTGATAGTTTCAATACAAAGGAAGAACTAAGGGTAAGTGACATTTTTTAAAATTTTCTTTAACATATCTTTTTAGTTTCTCTTGTTTTTATTCGTCACTGTTCAGAAAGATCCTAGACAGTTGCTTTGCCTGTTTCCGTTAAGTTCTAAGCTGTTTTTTCTCAGGCTCATCCACAAATCTTATCTGTATTGGCTTTTAAAGATTTCTATTACTCAAGCAAAGCTATTAACTCTCATTTCAGAGAAGGATATAGGATATAAAGTACCTGTCATCAAAGTTCAATAAACTAGAAGCAGAATAACAGAACTGAAGAGATAAAAACAAATAGACTAACTCTAGTTAAGTGAACCTAGAAATATTGCCTTAGTAGCAGATAAAGGAGAATATGTAAATATGTTAGCTCATTTAATCTCGCTAAAACCATAATGAGAAGTTCTGGCTACAACTTTTTGACTAGGCATACACTGTTGTATTTGTTATTCTCTATCAGCTGTAATATAATCAATATGCTATGCTACTCTGACAAGCTGACATTAAATAGGAAATATGGATGCCAGGTTTATAAAAATCTGGTATTTGGTGAGATTTGTGGAACTATAATGTGTCTTTCATGGTTTCACTAAATGCTTGATTATTCTTAGTTGGAAGAATGATTTGATCTGTTGTCTTCCTTATTTACTTTTATTTCTCTTCCATCTCTTCAGTTTTCCAGACAACTTTCATCTGGAAACCATCATATTGGAAGCATTCCTTTTATGCTGGGTGGTGGAGAATTCTAGGACCAAAAGTATAGTTCTGCTATGGTATTTACTTAATTAGAAGCCTTCCCAGTGCCTTAGGGGAAGAAATTGTTGATTTTTTAATATGGATAGTGCATAGGGGTCGCTTATCTGTGACTTTAACTGGAAAATATTAGATGATCTCAGAAGAATCTTCCTGTTGTTACTTTAGAGAAGTTGACAAGCTGAGTCACATAAAACAAAGAATCATTTGGGGCAAATATAATCTCTCAGCAGTCAGTCATTTGGCATATGGCATCATGTTTTTCATTCTTAAATTGAATCTTTTTTCTTTTCTTGAGACAGAGTTTTACTGTTACTCAGGCTGGAGTGCAGTGGTACAATCACGGCTCACTGTAGCCTCAAACTCCTGGGCTCAAACAGTCCTCCTACCTCTGCTTCCCAAGTAGCTGTGACTATAGGCATATGACACCACACTTAGCTAATTTTAAAAAAAAAATTTTTGTAGAGGCGGAGGCTCACTATGTTACCCAGGCTGGTCTCAAACTCCTGGCCTAAAGAAATCCTCCCATCTCAGCCTCCCAAAATACTCAGATTACAGGCATGAGCTACCATGCCTGGCCGTACATTCAATCTTGAGTTTAGAATTAAAAATTGATAGAAGGCCTTAGGACTTACTCGCTCTGAATACAGAAATACATAATGTCAAAGGAAAATAATTGTGCATTTGTTAACTGTCATTAGGAATTGTATTCTTAACACAGTTAAAGAATCGTTAGGTTTTACTTAAGAAGTCAACTTCACATTTGAAAATTTCCCATAGGAAAAGCACATATTTTTATGGAGCCTGGGAATTAAAAAATAGCAGAGAAGCATAAACTAAAAGACATAATTAATTATCTAGGTATTGAGTTTTATGCTTTGGTATTTGTGTTAGCAGTAATAAAAGAAATGGAAATAATGAATAAAGTGTTTTATGTGGACTTTTCTCATTTCAGTCAGCCAATACATCTTTTCAGAGGACAATTATATTCCCCTTTTCAAAATTATTGAAGCTGGCTGGGCACCATGGCTCAGGCCTATAATCCCAGCACTGTGGAAGGTCGACGCAGGTGGATCACCTGAGGTCAAGACCAGCCTGGCCAACATGGCGAAATCCCATCCCTACTTAAAATACAAAAATTAGCTGGGCATGTTGGTGCATTCCTGTAGTCCCGCTACTTGAGGCTGAGCCAGGAGAATCGCTTGAACCTGGGAGGCGGAGGTGGCAATGAGCCAAGATCGCACCACTGCACTGCAGCCTGGGCAACACAGTGAGACTCCATCTTAATAATAATAATAATGGCGAGACCTTCTGACCAGCATTATTTAATGATACTAATTACTTAATCTGCCATTCAGATTAAATGGAGATTGAGCAACACAAGCATGGCAAGCACTGTGCCACACACTGGGGACATACACAGGCGCAAGATGTCCTGTTCCTGTAAGGAAGTAACGAGACAAATAATGGGCATTAGCACCTGAGTGGTGAATTTGCAGGGTGCTATGGAGCACGTGGGAGTTGCTGCCAACCCAGATGCAAGGCAACAGAAAAATTTCCAAGGGAGATCTCAGCTGAGAACTGAGATTAGTAGGAGTGTACTAGATATACCTTTGGCTGGAACGTTCAGATCTGTCTACTAAAGTATCACCTGAATGCCCCGACTGACACCTCAGTCTCTCTACCCTACCTTTGTAACACTTATTAGAATCTGGAATGTTTTTGTTTATTTGTTTATGTGTATTTCCCTGTTTATGTGTATTTCCCACTGGGTGATAAACTCCTTGATGTCTGAAGCTTTGTCCAGCTCACTGCTGTATCCTCAGATTCTAGACTATGCCTAGCACATTGCAGGACTTCAAGAAATAGTTGTTGATTGTTTGATAGAATATAGAGTTTAATTCATAAGGCTGTATGAATGAGTGTAGACTTTGTTTTGAGGATATTTTGAGGGTTTTAAGAAGAGAGAGACAATATCACATTTGAGGGAAGAAAGACCTGTCTGGTTGCACTGTTGAAAAAGCATTTGGACAGATGCAAATAGCTCATGCCTGTAATTCCAGCACTTTGGGAGGCCAAGGCAGGAGGATTACTTGAGCCCAGGAGTTTGAGACCAGCCTGGGCAATATGGCAAGACCCTGTTCCTATAAAACGTTTTTAAAAACTAGCTAGGCATGGGGGCAAATGCCTGTAGTCCCAGCTACTCAAGAGGCTGAGATGGGAGTATCGCTTCAGCCTGGGAGGTCAAGGCTTCAGTGAGCTATGGTTGCACCACTGCTCCCTAACCTGGGCAACAGAGGGAGATCATGTCTCCAAAAAAAAAAAAAGAAAAAGAAAGGAAAGAAAGAGGATTCACTGAGGTCAAGATGAGAAGCAGAACACTGTAAAAGATTTGAGGTAGTAACCTACACTAGAAATTACTGTGGCCTGAAATAGAGGTGATTGTGGAGATAGATTCTAGGGACAATTTGGGAAGTTGAATTGGTGGGACTTGATGGCTGATAATATTAAAAAGGTGAAGGAGAAGGAAGAGTTGTAAATGACTCCTAGGCCTTTTGACAACTGGCTGGATGTTGGTGTGGTGCCATTCACCACATGAGGATGCCAGGGGGAGTTAGGTATACAGGTTTGGGAGCAAAGGTAAATTCAGTTTCAGCCTGAGTTTGGTCATCTGAGGGACATTCAGATGGAGATGTTTAGTAAATTGTGTCTGAAGTTCAGGAGAGAGAGAGAGAGAGAGAGAGAAAGAGAGAGAGAGATGGGTTGTGGGATGTGGATCCGGAAACTGTCATCCAATGAATAGTAACTGACATCGTGGGAGTAAATGTGAACATCCAAGGAGAGTGTAGAGCATGAAGGTAAAAGGGCCTACGCAGAATCCTAAGCAGAAGGACAGAGGTGTGATAAACAGTGCCTGCTACTGCAAGGAGGTCAAGTACCATCATGAAAGGGTCCCTAAATACTGCTGGTGAACCTGACAAGCAATTTCAATGATGAGGGAACTTTTCATGGATTGAAGAATTTAAAAAAAAAAAAAATACAGTGGATTGGATGCAGTGTTTCAAGAAGAAGAGGGATAAGTTTGAATGTGTAGATTTTGATGAATACCCACAATGGAGGACACTTAAGCATGTCTAAATATATTCATGATTAGAGCTTGTGGACAGGAAGAAGCTGAAAATATAACAAAGAGGTACTAACTTCCAGGGTGAGGTCTCTGAGAAGGCAGCAGGAAGGGACAGAATTATCCTAGACTGGGAATAAGATTCTTGTACTTTCCCAGTGTAAGAGCGAAAGAGAAATAACTGGAGTTAATAAATAAATTTATTTATTTATTTTTATTTCATTTACTAAAGGCTAATTAGTCATCTTATTTTAATCTGCATTTTTAAAGTTCATATGTCCCCTTATAAAAAATATTAATAAATGTTTCCTATGCTCAATTTTCTTTAAAACCAAATATTTCCAGTTATGTTCCTAAACCTATATTGCAGTATTTTCAAAGATAATAACACTGGTCCCTAGGCCCTTATAGAAAGTCCCTAGAACCAATTTTACTTCAGAAATCAGAATTTTTATGATTTCATAAAGATAATATGGTACATATATAGCACCTCCAATAAAATCTGGAGTGATCCAAAATATTCACTCCATATGGGATAAATAAAGACTATAAATCATTCTGGTCAGGTTTTGCTGCCCAATGGATTGTAAGACCAAAACATTTTAGACTACTTTTGGGTTTTGATAGTAAAGGAAGTGAAAACCTCTAAACAACAAGCATTTTATGTGCAATTTAGTATGTACCAGGCACTGTTCTAAGCAGTCAATTAATATTAACCCATTGTAACCCTCAAAAGGACCCCATGAAGTAGGCGCCCATTATTTTATTAAAGATATCAATTGTTGATTCAACAAACATTTATTGAGCATCTTGGTTAGACATTCGGGATATCAAGACTAATACAAATCTGCTATTAAGGCCATCTAAATTGTTCTGATAAATAAGCATTATATGTATAAACTGCAATGATACTGGCTAACAGTTACGCCTCCTCACCCCCATCCCACAGCCAGGAGCCAGATGTGGTACTTAACCCACATTTCATCCTCTCCCCACCTCCCCCGCCGTGAAGATTGACTGATGCTATTATTGTTCTCAAGTAAATGGGAGTGCTAGGAATTCTATTAACATCCTGAGCTCTTTGCTCAGGCAGCTAAACTCAGCTTTTCTCTAAACTTTAATAAACTTTTTTAAGCCAAAATCTTTTCTATCAAATTATATAAAATTTCAATTGTCAGCTCTTTAAAGATAATAAGGCAGTTCTAGTCATAGAATGGAGATGGCTGAGAAAGGCCAGATTAATAGAAGGAGAGTTATTTGGGGTTTGGTATGTACCTTTAGGTTAGAAAGTAAATAACAGGTAAAGTACAATTCACAGGGTGATATTTAATGGAAAAATATAAGTGATATTGAAATTAGACACCAAAAATTCCCCATAACCCTACTGTTTTAAAAAGTGATAAAGTATATTTACCCTCCCCTCAATCCCCAGCATATCCTAATCTCCAGAGGTAACTGCTGTTAACACCTAAAGGCATAACCTTGTAGACTATTTTGTATACTATATATATATATACACATATTTTTAATGGAATCATACTATTTATATTGACCTATACTTTTTTACATGATAATATCTCATAGATGTTATATAATCCACTCCCTCATTCTTCTGAATCTCATTATATGGATGCTACATAATTTAATTGTTTCTGATTTCTGCCGTTACCATGGGTCTTGCAGTCAACGTCTTGATATACCTCTTTCTATGGAGTTGTACCCATATTGCTGTAGAATAAATTCCTAGAAGTACAGTTGTTGGATCGTAGGATGTACACATTTTATGTTTTAATTGATACTTGACCAATTATATATTGAGATTTTTCAAATGAATATTCATATTGTTCTTTATTCCTAATGTTGCTTTTTCCTTTTTACCAATTCAAAGAAAAATAAGGTTTGTCTTAGCATTTCCCAATGGTTCTATAAATCCGAATGAATTCTAAAAGTATGTAGCTGTCAAGTATCTACTAAGCTAATGGTCTTTCAACTCCATTTATGCCTGAAGAGCCTGGATGCCTCCAGGGTTACTGTTGAAGTAGCTTCTGGCTTCTTGTGCAGTGTCTCGCTTCTCAGTTCCTTCTTGTGTGTGAGAGGCGTGAGTCACAGTGTCAGAACACAAGTGTGTGAGAACAAAGACCTGAGGGCTGGTACTCTGTATTGTTTACTTTTTTCCTTCTCTAGAATATAACATTATGTAAAAATGAACAAAAGTAAACTCTAGGTAGTGATTAAGATTTTCTTCCCCCTTCTTTTATCAGTAATGTTTCATTATGCACCCACCTTGTCCTGGAGGCTACAGTTTTGTCCATATCCTTGGCATTTCATATACATGCAGCAGTGAGACTCCTGTGCTTTGTTGATTATGACTTCTCATAGAACTCTGGGGATCTTGCTATAAGCACAAGATTATACATGACCTGGAAGTTAAATACAGCACAATTATAACTCTGCATTGTCTCCTATATATTCTCTCACCAGCTTTCAGAAATTATATCTGATCAGGCCTCAATCCAACTTTAAAACTCTGAATACTTCCCATTCCCTACAGGACAAAGTCCAATCTCCTTATTATGTTGTTTCTACCCTCAGTTTATCTTCCAACCCCATTATCCTCTACCCCCTTCTAAATACCTTTCAGTCACTCAAAACTGTTACATTCCTTAAAAACCAAATACGTAATTTTTTATTCCTATGAATCATTTTTTTTCTATCTTTAATGCCCATTCTACCACCACCTCACTTCCATTGCCTAATATGTACCCCTATTAATCCCTTCTCTGATTCAGTTCACCCTACAAAATCCAGCTCAGGTATCACCTTCTTGATGAGGCCTTCACAGGATACAGTCCTCCCTCTCTGATAGCATGCAACAATGTACTTTCAGTATTTGCCATTTCCTTGCGTTTTTTATGACTGTGGGCTCCTTGAGAGTAGAGACCACGTCTTTGTGTCCTAAGCGCAGAACCTGGAACATTAAATCTTTGTTGAAGGAATGTATGCTCTTAATATTTCTGCCTGCTTCAAAAGATTTTCAGTACAATTATTTTGACTTACCTTTATTTAAATATATTGATTACAGAAAAATGGTTATTTAGCTCTAAAAGATTGAAGATCATTTGGGAGTTATTTGCATACTACACTTAAAAGATTCCATTTTAAGAATATAAATTTCAATGTGATAATGATTATTAACACCCATTGATTGAATTCAAGCCTCACACCAAGGGTATTGCACATTTGAAATTTGTGGCAAATGTTTTAAATTACATTTGATTATAGTCTGAGGGTCTGTCCTGTTCATTGTGCTTGAAGTAAGATGAAAATGCCCTAATCTGTGTACCAGCCTCATGATGCTTTATTTTACGGATATCTTATCTCATGTTTCATAGACTCAGGATTCATCTCTCTGTGTCTTGCCAATTCTGTTTCACAAACCTAATTTTTGTCTTGTGCCCTTCTCTTTTTAAAAATATTTTAGATTTAGGGGTGCATGTGCAGGTTTGTTAATGAGCATATTGTGTGATGCTGACATTTGGGCTTCAATTGAGTCCATCATCCAAATAATGAACGTGGTACCCAATAGGTAGTTTTTCAGCCCTTTTCTTTCACCCTCCCTCCCTTCTTTTGCAGTCCACCATGTCTGTTGTCCCCATCTTTATGTCACTGGGGATCCAATGATTAGCTCTCACTTATAAGTGAGAACACAGTATTTGGTTTTCTGTTTCTGTGTTTACTCACATAGGATGAAGGCCTCTAGCTGCATCCATGTGGCGGCAAAGGACGTGATTTTGTTCTTTTTGGGGCTGCATAGTGGTATAGATGTACCACATTTTTTAAGCTAATTTTGTCTTGTGCCTTCCTTAATACCATAGCATCATATGTAAGCAGAAAACAATTTTTATGTGGTACAGTTAGAAAATCTAAAGCACATGTTTGGCTCTCTCAAACATCTACATAAAACCCCTCAGTGTCTCCACAGTGCCTTCAGGATAAATGTCCAAACTTCTTACCATGGAAAAAGTTAGATTTGCTTATCATTTATTTATCCCTATTTATCTTTCAGCCCCATGTCTTGCCACTGCCCCTTGTAGTCCAGGCAACCCTGTGCTCTCTCTTGCCTCTGCAGCCTACAGGTGTTGTTCCTTCTGGGTGGAATACCTGACCTTCAGACTTATCCATCTTTGCAAAGCATGCATGCATCTGCGTGGTTTTTAGATTAACATTCATCTCTCCCACTAAACTGTAAACTCCATGAAAGCAAAGAGCACATTTAACCTACTTACTATTGTATGGTATATTCCAGACACTCCATAAACGCCTGCTGCATGAATAAATAAAAGAATGTTTCTTACCTTACCAGGTGTCCCCAGCATCTAGCGTGGTGCCTGGCACACAGTAAAGCACCCGGTATTTATAAACCAGTACATGTTAGTGATCATTTCTAAAATCATAGCAACTGTTCCTACTTTGTTTCATAGTAAAATATAGGACTTTTTATTGCTTTGGAAGACTGTCCCAATAACTTTCTTACTTGAACCTCTCTCTTACTTGGACCTCGGCAGAAAAAAATACTTCTATAAAGTAACACCCTCCTATTTCTTTGAACTCTGATTTGAAGAATACTAATAATACAGTTTAACCATGGAAATAATGCAACGTGGTTAAGTGATCACGTTGAGAGACTGCTCCCATGCTGCCAGGCTTTAAATGGTAGCATATGAAACACTTACTTCTTTGTGCTGTCCAAGCAGGAGTATTATAGGCATGGCAATGTTCTTTTTTGAATTATAAAAAGAATTATCTTACTTAGTTGTATGTGCAAAATAACCACATCTATCTATGCAAAAACACATATTTGGTGAAATGACCAGAGTTGAAAAGTACTTGAAGAGGACGGTCAAGGAAATGCCACTGTGTTTTGGGTAGGAGGGAGGGAAATATTAAAGAATCTAGCATTGAAGTTATATTGCTTTTAAATATTGGAATTGACTTTGGAATAAACCCTGTTGCATGGCAGTAGACAAAGACTTGCTGATCTAAATTACATGTCAGTACTAAAATGGAAGGTATTTGTGTTATGTATGTGATGAAACGTTTGCCTACATTTTAGAAATGAGAAAAATGTGGAGATGCCTTTTGAATAACTAAATGACCATACTGATTTTTTTTAAATCTTCTCTAATTGCAAGAGACTTCAAAGCCCCCACATTTTACAAGTATGAGAACTCGCTTCCAGAGAGGTTAAATAAATTGCCAAGGTCATTGAGCTAGTTAATTGCATAGCCAGGATTTAAAATCTAGGTTTTCTGATTCTCGTTATTATGCTCTTTTATTTTTCTTGTAAGATTTCTACTGTTGAATGTGTTTGGTTTCATAATTGTCAATGAAGCTTCAATGGACACTGTAGAAAGCTACTTGAGACACTGAAATGTTTTCTTGGGGGGAAAAAAAGATTTATGTCAATTCACAGGCATTGGCAATGTCACATGCTGCCACAGCCTTTTCTTGTGGGAGATAAATGGGACTAGGAAAATGAGAGAGCGCAGAAACAGGTCCTCTATCCCCAACTCCTCCACCTGCAATAATGTTTCCTTGGTCTCCAGCACTACAAAAGAATAACTGAAGTTGCTAGCTGCTAAGATAGATATTTTTCCTCCTATAGCCAAGCTTTTCAGTGAATACTTTTTCTCCCTGCAACTGACAGCATAGTCCCCCACCCCACATACCACATGCACACATACACACACACCGCCGCTGCCATTAAGAGTACCGCTTCCAGTTTCCAATTCTGTTACAGCTGTTGAGGCAAGAAGGTAAAACTTCAGCATTTGAGAATTTATTTATACTATTCCTAGCTAATTGTAGACTATAAAGCCAAAGAATCCCCACTTTCATGACTTTCATACCTATCTAAGCAAATGCAACAAGATAGGAAACTGAAGTGCGATATAACTCTTTAAAGATAGATGCACAAACCATTTTTGCAGGGATAATATATATATAATATACTATATATAATATATAGCATATATCATATATGCTATATAAAATATATACTTATATATTATAGTATATATTATATATACATATATGTATATATAGTATATATTATATAATACCTATTATAGTATAATATATAGTGTATGTGATGTATATATTCATGTCTGAGTAACTCAAGAGGCTCAACTGAGAAACCATTAAAATAAGTTTCAGAAATGCATTAGAAAGGATTTCTCACAGTTTTAGTAAGCTAATGACCTACTCTCCTGAGAGAGCTAGAATGTGAAGCGTTTCCCAAAATTACCTGACCTACAGTGAAATACATTTGGGAAACCCCGCTTGCAGTGATTCTGGAGCTCTGTCTAGTCATTTAAAGATGGATGACCTAGTGGGCATGTTTCCACATGGTGCATGCTATATATCAGTGTATGTGTGTTGATGCCAAAGAAGCTAAAATAAATTCGTGTCAAAATATTTATGGGCTTGATTGAAGTTGTTAGAGTATATAAAAAGAAAATAAAGCGACCACATGGTTTTCAGTTTTTAGATTCTTTCTGTCTTCTGACATGAGTGACAATTATAATCTTACATTCAAGCAGCTTACATGTTTATCATAGTGTGTTGTTGGATTTGATAAATAAAACTCTTGTGTTTGGGGTTGCTTTTTATTTTTGAAGCAACACCATATCGTTACCTTCAATCAGATTGTTAAAGAAATATATTTTCCTAGAATCACTTAGGTTTCAAAAAGCTCTTTAAGTTTTCTAGTTAATTAATCTAAATTAAAGTTAGATTGAGCCAATCCCTTTTTGAGTAGGGAAAGCTCATTTCATTCATTGTGTGTAGTATGTTAACTCCTTGATTCCACTTTAAGTATCATATGCTATACTGCATTTGACCCTATCTCTTGCAATGTTTAGAGAAGAGATATTTCCATGTCTGGTGATAGCTTCTTGTCAAGAGTATTTTCAGGTGATCAATTTAAAGATAACATCTCAGTAAATATTACTGCCATCTGGCATGTCATCTTTGTGAGGAATATATTGATACTCTCATAACTACTAAGCACTCCTCACTGGGCTTGATTTAGCACATATCCTCATTTGAATGTATTCTGCATGGCATACTCTAGAAAATTCACTCAAATTCTATAAACCTGCATACATTCCATTAGTACTGCCTCTCAAAAATGCCCTGTAAGAAAAATAGGTTTTTGTATGTGATGCTTTTTGATGAGCATAACTTTCTAAATTTTGACACCCACTTAAGGGAAAGCAGATTGAGCCAGGACTGTTCATTATTCTCTTGGATTGAAAAGTTCTGATGTTTAAGACACTATAATAAAAGAAAAGGAATTTGTTTCCCTGTTAATATTCTGTTACAAGTTTTCCACTTGATTTTCAAAACCCTAAATTGTTAGAATTTGTGAAAAGAAATAAAAACTCATTTTCACTGTGCCCAAGAAAGAAAAGAAAACATTTGGTTGGGTGTGAGTGCTGAGAATTGGAAGGGTCATGAATCCTTCCCTTGGGCAAACTATTAAACTGTGGCTACCTTCTCTAGAAGCCAATGGAAATGGTAACAGCAGTACTCAGTGTGTATGTGTGTATGTATGCCGACAGTCACCATAAACCAACAAAATGATCTATTTTCTCCTTATCCAAGGATTTCCTGCTGCAGATATTTACTGTATTCCGAATATTGATACGCCCAGAGATGTTTCCAAAGGACTGGACTGTTATGCGCTTGGTTGCTAACAAGTAAGACATTTAAGTTGATGATACTTGCAACTCAATGTATAGAGGAAGAAGAGAGTACAAAATGATCTTTTTCATTTGATCTCAAGTTTGAACTGGTGGTGTTGGGGTTTTTTTGCTTCTGAATTAAGTCTTTAAAAAAACTATTGACATTTGTTTTGAATTATCGTTTCCTTTGTATATATTAACATCATTCAAAATGTAAACAACATAATAGCATATGCATTGAGAAGCTCTATTCCCATTGACCCTCTACCCCTAGGCTATATAACCACTTATCTTTGTTTTTTACATATCCTTCTGGTGTTCCTTTATGCAGAGGCCGGCAGGTAGTGTCATATACGTACCGTTCTGTACAATGCTCTTACTCTTAGAAATCCTGGCAGTCTTTCCAAATTAATAGATAGAAAGAAAGCTGTCTATCTATCTATCTATCTATTTATTTTTGAGATGGAGCTTCACTCTTGTTGCCCAGGTTTGAGTGCAATAGTGAAGTCTTGGCTTACTGCAACCTCCACCTCCCAGGTTCAAGCGATTCTCCTGCCTCAGCCTCTTGAGTAATGGGGATTACAGGCATGTGCCACCACGCCCTGCTAATTTTTGTATTTTTAGTAGAGATGGGGTTTCACCATGTGGGCCAGACTGGTCTTGAATTCCCGACCTCAGGTGATCTGCCCGCCTCAGCCTCCCAAAGTGCTGGGATTACAGGCATGAGCCACCGCGCCCAGCTGAAAGCTCTTATTGTTTTATGTATTTTCCGTTACAACTGAATAATATTCCACTTAATGGCCATACCATAGTTTATTTAACCAATGCTCTGTTACTAGACATTTGAGTCATTTCTGATTTTTCTTAATTCTTCTTAACAAAAGACATACATTAAGCATCTGCCATTTGCTCGACACTGGGAATAAGACATGACCCTTGAGTTGGACACATGGAGATTAAAGTTCTTTTTATTCACCCAATTGGTTTCGCCAATAGAGAGCTGAAAATATTGCCCTCAGGAAACTTCAGAACAAAATACAGGCATTTGGGAGGTTATTGACCAAAAGTTGATATTAGAATCTCTAGGAGATGATAAAGTTAGTTTATATTAAGCATATTCAGCACGATCTGAGAACAATACTAGAAGAGAGAGGAGCCAGGAAGAGATATTAGGGCAGTCGGAATGGCAGGGTCTGATCCCAGAGAAGACAGTGTCATGAATTTATCTGCTCTCTCTACTTCCTGTCTCCATAGTCTCGGGATACAGAATGGAAAAGCGCTCTAGGAAACTGGCCTGACCTTCACTTCCAAGCTTGTTATTTATTCTATTTCATTAGCTTTCTCACTCTCCAACCCCACATTTGCCTGCTTCCCCTTCTTCCTCTTTTCCAAATGCCAACTCCCTCATGCTCAGGATGAAGGTTGGATCCTCTAAGCATCTATCCATAGGCCATGGTCGCCCCGTGTTTTCTCCAGATGGCAAGCTTTGGTGGTGGCGAGAGCTGCAGGAATATGGAATTCAATTTTGATTATATATGCTCAATATGGCTTCTGCTGCAGTATACATTTATAGACTTGGAGGTGTTAAAATGATGTGTTAAAAACTTTGTGAAGTAACAAATAGTATAACATAGCATTTTATATTTTACATAAGTACAGAAGCAGCTTTTCCATTTTGAAGACTAATTGAGACTGCTAAAATAGCTCTCTTTAAAATTTAACATATTTAATTTGATATCTATGAGTAGAATGAAATATCTATTCATTTGGATGTCCACATGCTACAGATTTAGGTGGAAGTTTTTGCTCTTGCATCTGGCCTTATAACCGAAAAGCAAACATTCTGGGTACCAGGGAAGGGCTGTGAGGTGATCCAGGGAGCCAGATGGGAAGAGGTCCAAGTGGTGAACATCATCATCACATAGCATCAGTTCTCGGTCATTCTTCTGACTCATGTGCAGAGGAATATTTTGGATTGAATTAAAATTTCAGTGGTAGAAATTCACACTGAAAGTAGCATTGACATTTTGTTCCTTACATACACATTTTCTGCTTAAGCTTGCTGAAAATTGTGACAACAGTGTGGCTTCTTGATATTAAATACTGCCTCTCTCTGCCCCATCTTTACTCCAATTATAAAGACTTTACGGTCACACAAGTGGATAGCAGTCTGAGAAGTATAGATTCTACTTTTGAGTAAACACACACTGTTTTAGAATTTTCATTTACAGTGTTAACCAAATAGAAACATCATTTTGTTAGAGATGAGCTCTATGTAATACATTTAAACAGAAGGTTACTCCCATAGCAAACCCAAGAAAAGTGCCATCAGCTCTTGCTAAATGTGGTGATTTCATTCCATTGCCAACCATGTGAGTGCTGGTAGGAGCCTGGCACTGCCTCTCCACTGGCATTGCCTGGTGGCTGCAAGTCCAACTCCATTCATGGACAGGACTCCAGGGTCTAGTGAGACCACTGCCAAGTTGGAGCAGCCAGTCTGCTGTATGCTCTTGCTCTTGCCTCTTCTTTCCTCTCCTCTCCTCGTTTAAGAGTCTCTAACCATTCTCCTCCATTCAAGTCATGAAAGCAGATGAGGTTTACTCTGCTTCATAAGTGCAGTGTAGTCCAAAAATTAGCCCTCCACTATTTGTGCTTTATGAAAAATATTAACCTGTATAATACTGGTAGCAAAGTAGATTTCTGAAAGATGTCTAAGACATCTTAAATATGTTAAAGAGCATACACTCGGAAGAAAAGTTTCCGCTTGGCTAAACCACGTTGAAGCAAGTTGCAGCAGTTAAATCTACGTCTCTGAAGTTGACCACCTTTTCTTCCATAGTTTCAACTTTCTTAGACAAACAGTTGTTCAGGGCCTCTCAAAGGGGCATTTTAACCCAAACTCCCACTTTTATTAACACAGTCATGTGCCTAGCAGGTGGCTGAGAAGTCACCATTGCCCTACCCTTGAACTCAATTGAATTTGCTCATCTCTCAAAATGAATGTTCTTTTATGTGTCGATCCTTTCTGCCTGTGTTTTCAAGTAAATTAAATGCCTCCAACTTTCATCTATAAGCTGTGTTGTTCCAAATCTTGTAGCTTTCCTGCTTTATGTGACGCTGTGTCAGAGGCTGAGACCACATACCTGGTGATTTATGTGGTTCTTCGTTTTTTTCTACCTGCATCCCTAATATTGCGTGACATATCAAGTGTGCCCTCTCACAGCTCTGCAAGGGCAAGAAGCATTTCTTCTCTTCCCTGCTTGCTGCAGAGCTGTCTCATGACCCCCCGTAAGTTCCTGGTAGATGTTTCTGATGAGAACAACTGCTCAATCTAAGAAAGAAGGAACATAAGGAGGATGAAAATTAAGTACCAAAAATACAGGACACTTTGAGACAAGCTTCTCTCCACCCGCTTCCCATACACATTGTGAAATAAAGTACAAAAATAAAGTCACAGCTTTATACATATTTCCAAGAAGAAAAATCTTATAACACGCTTGCTTACTGAGGAAAGTAAAAACTCCCTCTTTCTTCAGTTGACATTTCAGGTCTTTATTTTGGTTATCTTGTGTGCATGTTGGCCTCAAACATATCATACATTAACCAACTTGGGTTTTGAGATCTACGTAGCCAAAAAACGATTGGTTAAATCAAAGTTTCTTAGAGAGGACATCCATTCATTTACTGACCCATCTATTCAGCCAATGTTTTCCAGTGCCTAATGTGTAAATAAGTAGTATAAAGACAAAGAGCACAGGTCCATGAAAGTGTTATGAAATGAACATTGTTCTGGACTAGAATAGGTGGGTCTTTCATGAAGGAGTGAAGCTTGAACTGAAAGCTAAGCAGGGGGTGAAAAACGGCGAAGAAAGAATGATTCTATCAGTAGGAATAGTAGATACAAAGGCCCTGTGGTCAGAGTAAATGTGGCACACTCGAAGAACTGAAAGACTGTTAGTATGGCTGAAATGTGAGGAGGGAAGGAACCAGTAAAGATAAGGTTGGTGGGGGAAGATGGAGCCTAGATATTGATATAGAGAGACCAAAGAGAAACCAGAAAGAACCGGTTAGGAACTGAAACTGAAGCCATCCAGGTAAGAGATGCTGATGATGGCTTGGACATCACTGGATAGCAATGAAGGTAACGAGAAGATTGGTTTGGAGATGAGGATGATAAGACTTGCAAGCGACTGGGTGTGGGTGGGAGAGAAGAAAAGTAATGGAAGATGTTCCTTAGATGCTTGGCCCAAGCAAAAGGATGAATTGTGATGCCATTCACCTAGGTGGAAAATATGGAGAGAGGTGTAGCATTGGGGGTGAGAGGAGTGAAGAATGCCAAATTGAACATAAGTTTGAGGTGTGTTGGATATCCAAGTGGAGATGTAAAAGGGAAAGCTAGGCATGCTCGCGTGGAGCTCAGGGATGACGTTGGGGCTGGACATGTACATTTAGGCTCCTCAGCATGTGGTTAGGATTTGAAGCCTTGGAATTGAACAAGAGCACTGAGGAAGAAAGTATAGACTGAAAAGAGAAAAAGACAGGGCTGAGCCCCGGGGCATGCCAACATTTTAAAGGTCAGGAAGTAGAAAAGTATCCAGTGAAGAAGACTGAAAAAGAGCCGCCTGTGATGTAAGATGAGAACCAGCAGGGTGCGATATGCTGAGCAGAAAGCATTTCAAGGAGGAAGCAGTATCTAGAGTTGCTGGGAGGCTGGTGGTGATGTGGACAGACAATTGGTCCTGGGATTTGGCAGCGTGGTAGATATTGGTGACCATGACAAGTGTTTCACTGGAGTGGTAAAAAGGAACACCTGATTAGAGTGACTTCAAGAGTGAATAGGAGTTGAGAAACTGAAAACAGTAATTACAGGAGGAGTTTTACTACCAAAGGGAGCAGAGAAACAGGGCTATATCTGGAAGGAGACGGGAGGACTGGGATTCTTTTTAGAATGTGGGTTATTACAGCAAGTTGAGTTACTAATAGGAATGGCCCTGTTAGTAAAAGACAGAAATATTGGTGCTAAAGAAAACAGGGATAATTAAAAGAACAATGTCCTTGGGCAAGCAGGGATGGGATTGCATGCAAGGTTGCTACGTATGCCAGCCCGAGAACTCTCTGCTACCTGTCCATGACAAGCTTGCACCTAAAAATAAATCACAGTATAAGCATGCAGTTTAATTAAACTGACATTTTTTTTTTTTTTTGTGATAAGACTTTTCTCAAGGCAGGAAGCTTCCCACACTTAGAGCAGCATTGATCTACTGCACACAAAGAAAGCTGGGAGCATTGACAGTTTATCCATAGTAACAGGAAGGAAGGCGGAATATGCATTACCGACCCTGAGTGGTGGAGTAGCTGATCTGCATAGCATCCATTGACACAGCTTTGTTTTATTGTTTTGTTTTTGGCTTTTTTTATTAAGTGTAGTTGTCCTTAAAGGATTTTACTGTTCAGGGAGAGAATAGATATTTATTTTTTATCGAAACTATATATTACTATGCTGAATGTGCCAAACTTGAATAGATACAGCAAATATTGGCACAAGAATTGCTTGCACAATTCATCTCCTCCAGGTGAGTTGTGAGGAGTTGGTAGAGAGAATGAATGCGTGAAGGAAAGGCTTTCTTAGGATTTAAGCCTAAAAGGTCAAAACAAAGGCTGTTGTCATATGAGTGATTTTCCACCATTACTACCCAGTGGAGTACTGGTCAAAAGGGTTTGAAAATCACTCCATGTAAATCCTTTTCCATTCTTTTTGCTTCATCCACACTGTGTGCCTCATTGACTGAAAGCAAAATCACTCCTTTCTCTGCTTCCCTACTTTGGCTGATTCTGTGCCCTCCACTTGGATCAGCTTTGCCTGTCTAATTTCAGTCCGTTCAAAATAGCTAAAAGGAAAATTAAAAGTTTTACAAGCTTCACATTTTAGAGTCACCTAAAATGGCAAATCAGTATAACAAAGCATAGACTCAAATGTTGTCATGAGGCTACAGTCATTTAACACACACTTACTAGTCTCTGCCCTTGTGGATGCAGTGGTAAACAAGGCCAAATTCCCAGATGCTATTGCTCTCTAAGTTCCAGCCCTTAATCTTCTCTTCGTGTGTAACACCAGTCCTCAGAATAAGGATGACTACATGCATCAGAATCGCCTGGTTGGGCCTGGTTGCAAACCACCCAAGCCATAGGTAGTGAGGTCTTAAGCATCCTTTGGGTGATTTTCATGCATGCTGAAGTTTGAGAACCACTAGTTTAGATGCATTCCCACATTGGTTATCCAGGAATTTCTTCTCCCCTGCATGTCTTTGTGTTGATTTCTGCTGCCCCAATTAATCCACCAGGTTGTAGGGAAATTGTTGGACCATAGATTTAGATTTCCTTAGTTTTTCATTGTATAAACATCAATATTGTCAAGACTCAGTTTATCCACAAAGGTGTTTCTCTCAGTCCATGTATGATTTTTGGAGATGGGCTTATGCTTGAGCAGATTATGAAACCGGAGTAATTTTCAAACAAAAAAACAAATTATGGGAGATAAGCTTTCCCAGGTGAGAGGGAGAGGGAGAAATAAGGTTACTTAAAGTTATTTCTTAAGCTCAAAATGAGATGGCAACTGGAAAACCATAAAGCAATAACTTTGATTCCCTGTATACCAGTTTCTCTTTTACACATAAGTTTTATCATGCTGTTCCTGTAGATTATGATTGTCAAAAATGATCCTAGTGCATCCATTGATGTGGCAGAAATCAGTAATTTGGGCCAGGCACTGTGGGGCCGAAGCTGGCAGATCACTTGAGGTCAGGAGTTTGAGACCACCCTGGCCAACATGGTGAAATCCCATCTCTATTAAAAATACAAACATTAGCTGGGCGCAGTGGTGGTTGCCTGTAGTTGCAGCTACTTGAGAGGCTGAGGTAAGAGAATCACTTGAACCCGGGAGGTGGAGGTTGCAGTGAGATGAGATCAGGCCACTGCACTCCAGCCTGGGTGACACCATCTGGAAAGAAAGAGGAAAAGAAAGAAGGGAGGGAGGGAAGGAGGAAGGGAGGGAAAGAAAGAAATAAGAAAAAGAAAGAAGGAAAGAGAGAAAGAGAGGGAGGGAGGAAGGAAGGAAGGAAAGAAGGAAGGGAGGGAGGAAGGTAAGGAAGAAAGGGGAGAGAGGGAGGGAGGGAGGGAAAGAAAGAGAGAAAGAAAGAAAAGAAAGAGAAAGAGGAAGAAATCAGTAATTCGGCCATTTGTGGTAGAAGATTGAAAATCTTTTTTGACTATTGGGTTGGAGCACTGAGATTTTTAATACTCCATACTCAAATATTTAATACTCCATATTTTTTCTGTGTTTGGGATCTACCATATAAACAACAATTTGGTAACCCTTGCCATAGAATAACCTCTCTGTCCTTTGGAAAATTGAGTTTGTTACCAACTTTCTGTGACATTTGGCCTGATAGTCTAAATTTTAGATACTGTCATATTTCACTAACACCAGAGTGAAAGAATGAAACCAGAGAAGCCACGTAGTTTTGGATAAATTGAAACGAGTAAAGAAAGGTCCCTAAACTCCACAGGTATCTACTAAAATGAAGGAGCAATAATGTATAAATGCCTCTGGCTGGCTTAGGGACCTGTGTGTCAGGAAATGGCCTCAGTGACGAGTTACCACAGAAAGCTCTGGGAACTCTTGGCAGCTTGGGTGAATGTTATAGGTATGAAAGAAAAGCATTTCAATCGTCATTTTAAGGTCTTTCTAGCCTTGGGCAGTCATATTTTTGGAAGCCCTACTTCTATCAAACATTAAATAGACCCACATGCCACATTAGATATAATTTTGCTGAAGAAAAAAATTAAAAGTACTTTTTATATTTGCTTCTTACTCATTAGCTTACTAAGTAAAATAATTTAATTTTGATTGGCTATGATTTCTCAGCATTTGTGTATACTATATTTAGGAATTATAAAATTATAAAAAGTAATCCATAATTTTAAATTGCATAAATATTAAAATTGGCAATTAATGAAAGTCATCGTGTCACTTTCTGTGAACATGTAATTATTCATTTTTACTTTTTATTTTGCAGTTTCAGTTTGGTTTCATAACATTCTTTCAGGTCTCAAAGTTTTCCAGATTCCCTGAAAGGCTCACAGGCCCTATGCCCTGTGACTCTTTCTGCCTAATGGTAAAGCAACCCTGGTAAGAGGGTGTGGTGTTAAATCTAGAAATAAGAACTGCAGGACCCCTATGAAAGAGGTCCCATACAAATCTGCCTAAACTTTCAGAAGTCGGGAGAATGGTGAAGCAGAGTTTGCGGGAATGTTATTTCTGACTTGGGCCGCCCCAGAGCCTAGTTCTTCCACAGGTGGTTGCAAACCAACAGCATTAGCATCCACTAGAGCTTGTTGGAAATGCAGAATCTCTAGTCCCACTCCAGGGTTGCTGGATCATCTGCACTTTAACTAGATAACCAGGTACCTGTTAAAGTTTGAGAAGCACTGCTGTAAGGTAGAGCAGTGGTTCTCAGTTTTGGGTACACCATAGGAATCACTTGGGAGCTTTGACAGTCCTGATGTTCTGGTTGTAGCCCAGAGCAATCATTAGTCTCTGGGGATGTGATCCAGACATCCATATTCTAAAAGCTCCCTGGTGATTCTAGGGCACAGGGTAGGTTGAGAGCCACTGTTCTAGAGTAAGGCCACAGAGGTTCCATGTTGTGTACCAGCAAGTGTACTTCAGAAAGCCACAAATATTTATTCTTTGTTTGGGATCCACTATGTAAACAACCATTTGGTAAACCTTGCCCTGGAATAACCTCTCTCTCCCTTGGAAAATTGAGTTTATT
Source organism: Cebus imitator (assembly GCF_001604975.1). Taxonomy (NCBI): domain Eukaryota; kingdom Metazoa; phylum Chordata; class Mammalia; order Primates; family Cebidae; genus Cebus; species Cebus imitator. The sequence continues at coordinate 7,933 of NW_016107405.1, read as the reverse complement.
TCCTTCTTTCTGTGACATTTGGCCTGGTAGTCTAAATTCAGATACGGCATATTTCACTAAACCAGAGGTATTGTGTCTGAACATCAATTTAAGCTGAAACTGTGGGCCACAAGGTGATTTTTAATGTAAAACTCAGGTGTAGGGGGACTGTGTGTATTTCTCTGTTGAACATCAAAGCAGAAAGTTTGTGCTTATAACTACATGTTAAGGATACAGGTTTTTCTTCTTTAAATTTAGAAGTCCAATGATCTTATTAGATGCTAGGCAAGAACAACTTCCTTGCCTGATAGCCTTTCATTTTCTGATGATTCAGTTTCAGTTTCTTATAGTAAAACTTAAGTAAAATACTTCGGAACATCAATGATGTCTTCAATTATCATTGGTTTCTCCAGTGTCTTTGGGAAATTGCCACATTATACCATCATTGGCAGGTGATGTATCTCTTTGAAATGACTTTCACTGATGATACCTGCCATTTAGGGGACTGAAGAAACCACAAGACTTCTCAATCTTGTAGGTTTTTCTTATAGCTAAATTTCATAGTAAGATTCACTGAAAGGTGCACATGACATATGTAAAATGCACACGCATGTAACATTGCCTGTTCACGGTAGAGTGGGTGCCCATGAAATTGTGGTTGTTTTTCCTTTTCTTTACCTTGAACTTCCCCATTGAACCATCAACCTACCCTTGTTAATGTTTCCCTATCCCACCAGAAAGCTGTAATAGTGAGTTTCCCAGCAAATAACAATAATGAATGTTTATATATTTCAAAGACTATATTTTTCTAATTAGTAAATATAATCTCTGTTAGCAAGATAACCAAGGTACAAAGTTGATAGTGTATTTTGCTTTCTTTTGTTTTGTTTTTCATTTTACCTAACATGACATAACTACATCCTTCAATACCAAATCCCATGAAGAAAAGTGAGGCTTTATCACATCATAGCACTCATTACACTTGCATCTCAGAAAAGGCAAAAGAAATTTTAAATATCAACAATGTATATATTGGTGCTCAGTTATTAGTAGCTCAGGGGGTGGCTTATCTTGCTTCAGTATAATGCTGTATTAAATATTAAGTAAACCAACTGGAAATACATTCAACTTTATTTATCCTCTGGTTGTAAAAATTAGCAGATTTTGAACAAATTGCAAAGCTCTAGAACTAACCAAGAATGCTCACCAAATCCTTTTTTTTTTTTATCTCCCCAGTGAGCTACCTGTGGCTATATTTGTTCCCTCGGTCAGCCTTTTTCTGATTTCTCCTGTCCTGGAGATGGCCCTTTCTCTGAATGTCTCTAACACTCTGTCGGTTTCACACAGCTTAGCACTGGGTTATAGACAATTTCACAGTCTGTAATTGTTTCTTTAGTGGAAATCTTGTCGCCCTGACAGAGGGAATCTGCCTTCCATAGCTTTTGCATGCCCTCTAACACTTTAAACAGGAGAGAACAGAGAGAAGGCTAAATAAATTCAATATATTCTATTATTTTTTCCTATCCATTTTGTCTTTGGGCTCCATTTTTTCTCTGTGTTTAAAAAAGTGTGGTCTTCTTTTATGATCATCAGAATGAAGTGTTCCTGTAATCCTAGCACTTAGGCAGGAGGATAGCTTGAGGCCAGGAGTTCAAGACCAGCCTGGTCAACATAGGGAGACCCCTGTCTCACAAAACCTGAAAAAACACTTAGCTGGGCCCAGCAGCATGTGCCTGTAGTCCCAGCTACTTGGAAGGCTGAATCAAGAGGATCACTTGAGCCCAGGAGTTCGAGGCTGCAGTGAGCTATGATCAAGCCACTGCATTCCAGCCTGGGCAACAGAGTAAGATCCTGTCTCAAAACCAAATAAATATGGAATGTTATGTTTGTAGTAAATCATTTTGTTTTGTTTGGAAATTAATAAAAAACATTACAAAACATCAAGATAATAATGTATTACTGTCTGAGTCATATGAATTTCATAGATCTTTCTGTGTATCAGTTTACAAAGGACCTGACTTCAGTGATAGATTTCTTCCCCTTTTTTTTGCCTGGTGTCTCTTTTTTATTTCAAATATGAATTATTTAATATTGCTCCAAATGCCTACTGACTTTATTTTAATATCTTATTATTCTTGTATACTAAATTATTTTCACTAATATGAAGTTTTCACCTTGACATTTCCTTTTTTATCACTAGTGTTATCATTACAACAGTTCTGTACCTCTCGGATGCACTTCGTAAGAACTTCTTAAATGAAAACTTTGATTATAAGGTAAGCATTCATTTAGCTGACTCTCCTGCTTGGGCTAAAATAATTGCATTGTATTATAGGAAATTACCTAACATTTTCTTGGGCCATATTAGTTTTAACTATGAATAATAATAAAACAGTTTTCATTATGTTTGTGAACAGATGAAGGCTGTAATAATGCTTATCAACCTGGAAAATCATAGTGCCTAAAAGGAGATGGTTTTTTATTGTTACTATAAATTTTAATTCCTGCTCTTTTCTATATGATCCCTGTTTGTGACAAAGGGGACTTTGAACATAATTTTTTTACTTTTTAGAAATGGAGTTTATGTGAAGAAAACATTTACAAAGTTAACTCTTTAGTTTCTTATTTCTCTGTCTTCCCATTTTTTAGAATGAATAAATGAGAAGAAAAAAATGAAACACTGGTAGGATTGTTTAAGGCAGAACCCTCTGTATATCTATAACATAATGTGATATGCCTGGGTGCCTACAAATTCTTGGTATACCATTTTTCAAATAGCAAATGATAAATGTCAAACAAAGATGAGCAGTGCCTATCTTGGCTTTCTTTCCTAAATGATCTTTCTTTGTTATTGGCATCTTTGTTTCATATTCTGTTTTCGATAACATTTTTCATATTAAACATTTTTATAAAATTTTCTTATTGGAAAATAAGAAAATACCAAAAATCACAAAAGGAATTTTAATAGTTATATAATATTTGTCTATATTATAGCTTATAGTATGTCAAAACCTCATATTTCATTCTTATAAATTACTCATTTTATATGCATGCTTATAAAATAAATCTTTGCATATATCCCTAATTATTTCTTTTGTTCTTTTTTTGTTTCTGGGTTTTTTTTTTCTTTTCTTTTCTTTTTTTGAGACGGAGTCCTACTCTGTTGCCCAGGCTGGAGTGCAGTGGAGTGATCTCAGCTCACTGCACCCTCCGCCTCCCAGGTTCAAGCAGTTCTCTTGCCTCAGTCTCTCAAGTAGCTGGGATTATAGGCAAATACCACCATGCACAGCCAATTTTTTTTGTATTTTTAGTAGAGAGGGGGTTTTGCCATGTTGGCCAGGCTGGTGTCAAACTCCTGACCTTAGGTAATCTGCCTGCCTCAGCCTCCCAAAGTGCTGGGATTACAGGCATGAGACTGTGCCTGGACCTTAAGTATTTCTTTAGATAAATATTTATTAGTGGAATTGTTGAGTGAAAGGTTATACCAATTATATTTGATTGCCTGTTTTCCTGCAGTTACACCAACACTGGAAGAAATTTTTTTCTTGACAGATAAAGAGAAAAATCCTGTTTGCTTTAATTTGCATTTCTCACTAGTTATTACTTACTGACTAGTTACAAGTTATTGACCAAAATTCATAATTTTGTGAATTTTATGTTCTTGACTTTTATTCATTATTTTGCTTAGGGTTTTATTATATTCTTTATTTGTATGAGCTCTTCATCTATAACAGATATTAATTCTGTGTCATATTTCTCCGGGTTTGTTATTTGTCTTTAGTTTTACATGGTATCAGAGGAGAAGTATTTCCTTCCATTATGTCCTTTATTTATTTATTTAGCTAAGTTTATTTCAGGGAACTTTATTCAGATCTCTTTCTGATTCTGTTTTTTGGTATAAGAACACTTAAAAGATTTGTCTGGGTAGGGAATTTTTATATAATGTCTGAATTTAAAGCAATTAGCCTATCTGAAGAAGTGTATGCATTTTTTACAGGTTGTACGTTAAAAGGAGTTCCAAAAATGAACTCACAGGAATAAAGAAATCCATCTTATAACATATCCTCTTGGAGATTCTCAGACATATTACAAGAGGAACCACACACCTACCATTTAGCATATACCAAAATGCTTGTGAAACCTGGAATATACCTTTGGAGCAATATATACCTAGATATTAATGGTATTATTTATTTAGTTCTTTGTTATAGAAAATGTCAAGCATATGTAAAAGTAGAGAGAATAGTGTAATGAACACCTATGACGGTTCAACTATTATCAACTCAGGGTCAATCTTACTTCAGCTATACCCTCATCGCCTTACCAGTTTGGAAGCAAATGCAAAATACTGTGTCACTTCATTTGTCAATATGTTTGTAACACCATAGTATTGAAATATCTTGTTCTTGTTTTAGATCTGGGATTCCTACTTTTACCTTGCAGTCATTTTTATAAACCAGTTGTGTCTGCAGTTAGAGATGTTCACACCTTCCAAGAAGAAAAAGGTGTTAGAAAAGTAAGTATCAATGTATAAATCAGGTGAGAAATGTTGCCTCTTAAAGAGTATTTAGTTCAAATTATTCACAAACCAGAATGGCCATAACTGGAAATCACACAGTGAAGAACCAGTGACCAAGAGGTCAAGAAGCAATCTTTTCTGGACGCTGTGATATTTTAAACATGTTTGCACATTGTTTTGACCTGGCTCTTTCAGGATTCAAAATTTCTGTAGATGCAAAAAATTATGAAACACATCTATTTTACTAAACGGTTTACATAACGATTTGACTTAGAGGCATCATGAAATGTATATTAAACATCTTTAATTAAAAACTCCTTACCTTTTAATTCAGAATGACAGCTTGTATCCTAAAGACACACAAATACTTCTTTGTTCTGGAGGTGTTGTATCAGGTTTATTTTTTTTTTTTTCTATTTCAGATATGGTGACATGCGGGTAACAATGGGTTGTGAAATTTTCAGCATGTGGCAAAACCTAGGTAAGTGAAGAAAAGAGAAGCCACATCCACTATATAGCTCGTCACTGTACTTTGAAGTGTACAGCTGAAGAAAGGCAATTTACCAATGACAGCATTTGAAACCAAATGTCTAAATCAATAAACATCAATAGAAAGTAATTGACACTTTGGCATTGAAGAAGTTTACAACTAATTCTTTAAATTGGTCTCTAAGAAAAGTCACCTTACCTTTGTGTGTTTCATTTGTTAATTAATGATAAAATTTTATCATCTAGCATTCCTTCAACATTACACATATTATTTCCAGCAATGAGGTAATCTTTCAGAATTTGAAACTGTAACAACTCAGAATTTCTAGAACTCTGAATTGAAACTGTGAATCATAATAAATTTAGGTTAAACTTCATGAAACGTTGACTTGAACGTCACTACTCTTAAAAACCTGAAACCATTGTCCTATATGTAAGGAGTATAGCCAAGGGATTTTAAAAGCATCTGCAGTTGCTAAGAAACTGTTGGATACAATTGTGTTAATCTGCCAAAGCAGATAGAGTATATTATCCCAGAAAATTGATGGTACAGATCTGGTTGCATAGGAAACAATAATATTTGGGAAACAAGTTGTTTTAAAATTCATTGGCATGGGGTCCCTTTCTAGAGATTTATAACTTATTTTATTTGGTATATTAAGTATGCTGATTTTTAGTATTCATTTACTATTACTGCATCTTAATTCTCCTCTTTGATTTATTAAAGTGATTGACCTATTTGAGTTGAATATGTAATGACCTGAAAGTATCCTTTCTCTTGGGCTCATCCAAGCACAACTTGAAGATGGAAAGATTTATTTTCTGTGAATGAAAATAGAACCATTGTTGTTTTACTTCCACTCATGTTACAGACTGATTTTTGACCAGGATCATAACAGGGCTATTTTTTTTTTAATAGGTTATGTATATCCCTCAAGTATACATAGCAACTTGAGGGAGCCTTGTTATATATAATTAAGCCTGGTGTTCAGTGGTTGCTGATGATTTTAGAAAAAAAAAAAAAAAAATGAGGCTGGGAGCAATGGCTCACACCTGTAATCCCAGCACTTTGGGGGCCTGGGGCAGGCAGATCACTTGAGGTCAGGAGTTCGAGACTAGCCTAGCCAACATGGTGAAACCCTGTCTTTACTAAAAATACAAAAATTAGCTGGGCGTGGTGGTGGGCGCCTGTGATCTCAGCTGCTTGGGAGGCTGAGGCAGGAGAGTCACTTGAACCTGGGAGGTGGAGGTTGCAGTAAACCAAGATCACCCCACTATACTCCAGCCTGGGCAATAGAGTGAGAATCTGACTCTAAAAAAAAAAAAAAATGAGTTAACATCTTGAAAACAACCTCCAACCTCCAACTATGTAAGGCCAACCAGAAAATATCATGATCTATCTTTAGATACAGATCAAAAATAGTTTTCTTATTTGGAGACTGCTCTTCTTAGTCTTCAGGTTTTATTGATTCTTTGTGTCCTTACTTTTTCAAAAGAAGATCAAGGCCCTTGTAGTGTCCATATTGCCTTTGACATTAATTTAGCAAGATGTTTTTGAAAGAATGCTGCATTGAATCTGTTTGACTGCGGTTGTGGTTGTCTAAGCTCTTTTCTGGGCTCAATTTATGAGACCAGGACAGATTCAGTTGGGTTACTAGAATGTTAAAAAAAAAACATGGCCAGTTCCTGTTCTAGATACTTGTCAGCTTTGCCATCTATGGTTATTTCCACATAAATCTATATCCAAAACATAACAGCTATGCACTTAGACCCATGACCCTTGGGCTGCTAAATAAAGCTGTCACTTTTAATCTCCCTAAACATGTCATTGTATACTTCATAAACTTTCATCCTCTATTTTGTCTTTCTTCTAAAATGAAACTATTTCTGCCTCTCTGGTTTTTATGTTAAATTTTTTCTCTTTTGTCTGAGATCTAGAGAATATGGAAAACTTCTGAAGCATATCAATCCCTATATTGCAGTATTTTGTCACACTCTAGCATCAGCATACTTGGAAGCTTGTAAGAAATGCAAAATCTCTCGCTCTACCTTAGACCTACTGAAACAGAATCTCTGGGATTGGGGCACAGCAATCTCTCTTAGTGAGTTCTCCAGGTGATTCTTATGTACTTAGCTAAAAACTGAAAAGCACTGCTTTAGTTTATCCTCTTTCTTTGTTGTTCCAGCCCTAAAGACTAGCTCAGCACAATCCTGGGACTCTGTTAGAAAAGGCACCTCCCCTCCAGCCTGGCAATAGAGTGAGACTCAGTCTCAAAAAAAAAGTTTCCTCCCTTATACTTGACTTACAGATTCCCAGCATGACAGCATGACATGGTTCAGGCATAAGGTCAGTGTAAATTTTCACTTCATTCCTTGGTTGCTGCATTGTTTCCCTAGAGTTGTGTCCTGACTGCAGAGACTTCCCAAATATTAGGTGAATTTTAAAGTTTGTTGCTATTGTATGATAGCTAGAATTAGAAAATATTCGGAAATGATAAAGCCTTTCTTCCAACATATATTTTTATAAAATGAGAAGAAGAATTAAGTATTCAGGGTGATTTTTTGATACCCTTATAGGCCTTAAATCAGCTTGTTACTTAGGAATATCAAAATGCATTAGTTATCATTTGGTTTACTTATAAATATGGCATGGTGAGAATTTGAATGCTAAAAGAGAATTTAGGTAATTATAAATTTGCCATGTTTTAATGTAACAATTCATATGACTAAGTTTATGAAGCACTGTCTATATGCAAGTGTTTTGGAGGGCATAAGAAAAAATGGTCCACACCTGTTAAAATCTTAATTTTAAAATCTTATATTTTAAACTTTTTTCCCAATTTAATTGGAACTATGAGAAAGCTTGACAAAGACAACATCATCATGTTTTAATAAAGCTAATAAGCTTTTATGAATTCATAAATCAGTATCATATATATATATATA
>NW_016107404.1:6915056-6990400 GCF_001604975.1 Cebus imitator | reverse complement strand
GTGATCCTCCATTGGTGTGTTAAGATTTTTAGGAGAGAAACGATGGAAGTGGTAGACCAGGAAGAAAACATTTTCAGTAGCCTGTACTTGGCAAAAGTTTGGGGGCTTGGATATCCTACATTGGAGGTGAGTTTGATACAGTCTGAAGGCAAAGCCAACAGAATTTCTGTTTTTGTTGGACGCTGAGAAGGAGATTATAAGAGACTTAGCTACAGTGGTAGTGATGAAGATGGTGGGTAAGTTACATGTAATTGATGTCCTGAATGGGATAGGAACTATATACTAGACTTGGATTTTATATGGGCTCTAAAGTTGGCACATAAGGTAAAAATTATATTGTTACAAGTATTTGTGAAAATTCCTTAGAAAGGTAACATATCGGAGAATAACATTTTGTACTTAATGAAACATAGAGGCTGTCTTTATAAACAACAAACTTTTAAGGTCAGTGTTTGCAGTGATCAGATTGCTGTTCAGCAACAATGACTCTTTCTCCTTTAATCTCCATTAGTATTCATTAGGACTCCATGAATGTTGGGTTTGCCAGCACACTTTCTCTGGCCAAGTGTATGTTGTTGAACCAGTTCTTAGGAATTAAAATATATCACATTTTTCTAATGACCCCTTGAAGAGTTTTTAGCATCCACTACAAAAAAAAAAAAAGAAAAAATAAAGCCTCATTAGTTGATGCCCCTCAAAACATCATCTCAGAATATGTGAAACAGAACACTTCTGATCATAATCCACAGCTGAAAGAATACTGCCCAACAAGACCTGCAGACATATGACCGAGAAATGCATGTTTATTTTTAAAAGCCATTGAGATTTTTGCATTGTTTCCTAAAATGCATCATTTCAATAGACATCTGACTAATGCAGTTATTTTCACTTTGTAAGTGAAAAAAAGTCAGACTTGCAGAAAGTAAGTCACTTGGGTAAGTTAGATTCAGAGACTCAGACTTGGATAACTCTGACTCAAAGCTCTGTCATCTTTTTGCTGTTCACCCTGGCCTCTCAAATATTTATTACTAAACTTTCCAAGGCCTCCAGACAAATTTTTCTTATCTATGGAAATTTCAGACTAATATTTATAGTTATATACTTTTTCTCACTTTTATTTATTAAATATTTATTGATTACTACCATGTTCCATATATAATGATGAAGCTATCTGTATTCCATTTAAAGAGACTTTTTTTCACTTCTGTTTTTCTCTGCTGATGGGTCTCTGTCCAGGTTTTGATTCCTTTCCATGCCCTATATGCCTTATGCTGCTACAAGGATACCATATTGCCTGATACATGAGTCTTAAATTATGACAGATAAATTTGTTACTTTCAGTGAAGACAAAGTCACTTGACAATCTGGCGCAGACAAAGAGTTGGATTGGATTTTAATTTATAGGCAGAGCTTTATGTACAGGTAATTGTCATGACTGAAAAACAGTAATGTTAGAAGGAGAGAAAAAGTATTTTAGGAAAATAATGCTAGCATAATTATTGTGACAAAATGAAGAAATATGAATATTAACAAAAATGATTCCTGTTTGCTATGGCCCCAGCATCGATGGTGAAATAGTTAATTACCAATTTACACCTACTTTTCCTCCTTCTCTAAGCAGTCCTGGGCCTAGGCATTTGGTGACCAGAATTAAAAGAATAGGCAGAGGGGAAAAGAATTAGAGAGACAAAAAGAAAAGGAAAAACTGTCTTTGCTGATTCAATCCTCTTTTGTGATGGAAGCAATGGAAGATATGGGAGGCAGATACTTGGTCTCCATGACGTTTGCATTTTGTTACACAAGGATGGTTATGTAAGGTTGCATGCAAAAAGGACTTTACAGGTGTAATTGCTGATGTTAGTTGTCAGGTGCTCTCAATATAGGAAGATTATCATCAATTACCAGCACGGGCCCAGTGTAATCACACGAACCTTTAAAAGCCTAAGGAATCTGCCATGTGGATGAAGCAGAAGAATTCAGAAGAATTCAAAGCATGAGGATTCTGGGAGCTTATATTTTCCTTCCCTTGTTGCATAAGCAAGAGTCTATCTTTGTTGGCTTTGATGATAGAGGGACCACAATCCAAAGAATGCTAATAGTCTCTAAAACAGAATAATTCCTGGTTCACAGCCAGCAGGAAAATGAGAGAATTCAGTCTTGCAACAGCAAGAAAAGGGATTTTACTGGCCAGCTAAATAAGTTTGGAAGTGGATTTTCTTCCAGAGCATACCTATAAGTGCCTATCTGGCTGACACTTTGATTTCATCTTTCTGAAACCCTAAGCAAAGGACCCACTTGAGCTCAGCATGGACATCTGACTGACAGAATTGCAAAATAATCAATGTATGTTATTATAAGCCAAGAAGTTTTTGTTAATTTGTTTTGGCAGTAATAGAAAACTCCTACAGCAGAAGAGAAAGGGAATTTAAATAGATGTTGGAAATATTAACATAATAAAGATTTCAGAGACATAGGGCAGTGTAGCTAGATGCTGAAAAGAAATTGGAGGAAGAGTTTTGGAATGCAAGATTTTGGAAAACAGAGAAAAGGAGTATGTACTAAACAAATGACTGTTAAAGTGATTTCTGCTATGACCAGTGCTTCTTTAGATGTGAATGACTATTCAGAGAGATCAAATGGGGGGAAAATATTTATTTTATATAAGATAAACTGGAGTTGGAGGAGGAATAAACATAATAAAAATAAACAAGATATTTTGATAATTCAGAAATAAAGGATTTACTTTTGAACTGACATGGTAAGAATGACAATGAAAAGGTTAGGCCCTGTGCAGATAAATCAAATACTGAATGTGAAAGATTGTAAACCATACAAACTTAGGAAATTTACATTAGTGATATGGTCTGACTGTGTCTCCACCCAAACCTCCTTGTGAATTGTAATCCCCATGTGTTGGGGGAGGAACCTCTTGGGAGGTGATTGGATCATGGGGGTGGTTCCTCATGCTCTTCTTGCACTAGTGAGTTCTCACGAGATCTGACGGTTTTATAAGGGCTCTTCCCCCTTTGCTCTCCCCGTCTTCCTCTTGCATCCTTGTGAAGAAGGGTGTGTTTGCGTCCCCTTTCACCATGATTTTTAAGTTTCCTGAGGCCTCCCCAAGCATGTGGAACTGTGAGTGAATTAGACCTCTTTCCTTTATAAATCACCAGTCTCGGATATTTCTTTATAGCAGTGTGAAAATGGACTAATACAGTTGGCATATTGCCAAAGAACCAGATTTTAAGAACAGGATAGTCAGAAGTACCTTTAGGGAATAGAAGTATGTGAGATATTTCAATGGAGTTTATTAAAGTATGGTTATTGGTCATTAGTAATTTTTGCAATAAATTTTTGTCTATTTTGGGGGCTTTGTATAGTTTTACAAGGTAAAAATAGTTTTATTGTGCAGCAAAAACAAAATATTCTAAGATTCAAAGGTGAACTCATTTGGTTTTGTATTTCTGTTTGAAACAACTACCTAATCTGCAAGCTTTGCTTTGTTTTTAGAATTACCTATCTTCAGTATCTCTGCAATCCACTGAGTAACTACTGAAATCTCAGATAATTGAGTAAAACATCAATTAACTAGGCTGCTTGTGGAACAGGTGCTCTGATTAAGCTTATTTTCTAGTTAAATCAGAATTAAATCAGAAACCTCTTTTATTTCATTCCTTATTGTTAACAATCTTCACAAAATTCACACATATACTTTCCTGTCTTGGTGAATAGAGCAGAATGAACATAATTTCTCTCTACTTTTCATTTTGATGTGATAAGGTACACATGTGGGGAAGGGATTTGTGTGGGATATGAATTCAACCTAGATTATCATTCACATTGAATAGATCTGATAACCTTAATTTGGGAGATCTTTCCAAAAAACAGCTGGGTCAATATTGCAGAAAATCAGCATGCTTATTTGCATTATGGTTATTATTTGTGCTTATGCCATATGAAAGATAAGTTGATATAAAGCTCTGGAACACAGAAAACAAGAGTTCTTAATAGATACAAAACAAAATGACATTTTCTAGACCAAATTTGATTGGCTTATTTTTCATAACATTCGTAAATGATGAAATTATTTTAAGAGTAAGCAGTATCTTTCTCTTCCCTAGAAATTTATCTTCTGTTTTCTCTCATTTTCTATGAATCTCTTTATATTGTTACTATCTCACTGTGAATCTTATCGAGATTTTATGAATCTTGTTATCCCAATATTGTTATATTAACTCTGGTTCTAAAATTCTATGCTTCTATATTTCTAGACAAGTTAATAAGGGCTCAACTTTAGGCTAGCATTAATGGTAATATGAACCGTGCTGAAGCAACTTCAAGCAGGTGATTACCATTACTCTCTGTCCTGAATGCTGTGGTGAACCCTTTGCAAACTGCTTTCAACTGATCTGTCTTCCTGAGATAGATTTTCTCATTCCTCATCCCCACCCCGACACTCTTTCATGAGGCAAATAAGTGCCTCCTAAAAAATCCAGGACCAGTATCTGAAACAACAGGAAATACTAAAATGTATAATGTTTTAATTTTTTCCCCAAACATCCTCTTTAGTCTGTAAATGCGAAGTAAACCAAAAAGTAGTTTTAATGATTTTAGAGGACTTCACAGAGGAGATACTTAGATAGGAGAGAGTTGAAACCAGTTGAACCTATTGAAACAAAGTAAAAGGCAACAGCTTTTAAACAACCAAGTGGTGATACCAAAGGAGATTAAAACTGTAAATGGATGTGAACCCTTAAGCTCTAGAAGCAAAACTGAAAAGATTTGTGATTTACTGCTTTCTCTGAGGACAACAAGGCCAGAAGATGATTTATACTCAATTTTTATTTGTATCTTGAAGAAAGCAGACTCATTAGGTCAGTATAGGTTTAAGTACAATTTGTATTAAAGAGGAATAAAATTTGAATATACCTATTAAACATCAAACTAATGGGAAATTAATCTTCAGGTCATACAGTGCTCAAACTTTGCTGGCTGACATTGTGTGTTTGCTATCCTCCTAAAAGCTCACACAGTTTAATGCATGTGTCTTCCTACATTCCACGTGGAAAGGAAAACAATAAACACTGAGTCCATTGATACTAAAAGTGTGCACTGGGAGCTGACCTATGCTCCTTTGTAAAATCAATTTGGCGCTCACCCTGTGTTCTCCTCCAACTGGACTTGCCTTACTAAATTGCATTTTATTTCCTCCACCACTTCCCTATTGTTCTCTCTACTGTGTCTGCCAATTACATGTGACCTTGCTGTTTTCCTGAAGAAATCTTGCAGCCCTTTAACCTTGCAAAACTCAAATATTCTCCCACACACACTAAGGCAATGGAAACATGTTTTGGAATAATATGCCAGATAGAATGACAACTCTCAAGAGTGAGAGAGAAGTTATATTTGACAGTGATAACTATAACATTTTAACATTAGACTCATGCAGTGTCTGTGTATAAATATTGAAAGTGATGTTTATAAATGAGTACCCATCATAGTCTTGCCTAAAAATTAGATACTTAAAAAAATTTTCTTCAGAACATATTAGTTTGCACTTCTTTCACAAAAAGAAAATTGAGCTCACTATCTCCTCCTTGTTACCAAGGGCTCTGGGTTAGTTATACAGCATGATTAATATTGATCCTGGGGGAATAAAACTGCGGTTGTTTATAGAGTGAAAGAGAAGTTTATTTTTTTATCTATATCAGTTTTTAAAGGTGAGCAAACCCAGGTATTCAGACTCACATTGTATTTTTTCTCTATTACACCTTCTCGGTGGAAATATGTAATGGAATCCTGGTCTAAGTAAGGTCCTGTTATGACACCTGCCACTGCAGTTCACTCTGGTACTTAACCATTTACTGTTAAAAAAAATGAAGATGGCATTTTGTTTATATTCCTATCACAATTCNTTAAAAAAAAAAAAAAAAAGAAAAAAAGAAAAAAAAAGACTGGTTTTGCTGAAGGCTCAGGCATTTGGAAATGTGTTTAACTGTAATTTAAAAGCTATACTAACACTATAAAAACCCTGGGTCATAGATATGGTAAAAGCTATTAATGTTAGAGAAGAGACAAAGGAGAGTGTGCATTAAAAAATATAATGTTGAGGCAAATTAATTTACTTCTATATGCAAATGTTTTGGATATTTTTCATAAGTGTCCATCTGGGAAATCCTCTGCGTTGTTGTTAAAATTTAACATGTTCTTATTCACTGCTTTGACCTTTTTGAAAATACACTGGTTATACAGTGATTAAGAGGGATTAATGCTTCAAGATGATTATATTTTAATGTTTCAAATTTATATTATAGAATACTTTAAAATGAACCATTTTTGCTCAGTTAAGAGTATTGGGGAGTTTGAAGAAAGAAATGAGAACATATGGATTTCTTATATATGAAGGATATGTGAAATGACTCCAACAAGGCAAGATTTTACAGTGTCTTCTTTTTGTCTCTTGCTATAGACTGAATGTTTGCCTCCCCCACCCTACCTCTTCAAATTTATATGTTAAAACTGAATCCTCAATTTAAGGGTATTAGCAGGTGGGGCCATTGAGAGGTTATCAGGTCATGAAGGCAGATCCCTCATGAATGGGATTAGTGCCCTTATTAAAAAAAAAAAAAAAAAAAAAAAAAAAAAAAAAAAGAAAAACAAAAAAAAAAAAAAAAAAAAAAAAAAAAAAAAAAACCAACCCAAAGGAAAATATGCTTTGATTTGATGCTTTGATCAAGGACATCCCAGCCTTCTGAACTATAAAAATAAATTTCTGTTGTTTATAAGCTACTTGGTTTATGATATTCTGTTATAGCAGTCTGAGCTAAGACAGTTCAGTCAAAAACAAAAGAAAATTATGAGCAAACTTTGGGAATCAGGATGGTAAAAATAAATCAGAAAGGCAAACCCTTAGGAGCAAAATGATTCTGACAGCTTTTCTCTGAAGTCCCAGAGAATGAATCAGTATGAACTTTCCAATATTTCTATCAACAGCCCATAATGCTGCTTAACTTCAAGTTCTCCTGTACTGAAAATGCTAGAGAGACACGGCAGCCTTTTTTGAACCATGCAACCTGGTATATTTCTGGTGAAAATAAATGATCACTAACTATGGTTGCCTTATATTTTGATAATGCATGTGATTCTATGAAGCCTTGGTTTCTTTCTCCACAAACACACAGAAGTAACTCTACCAACCAAAGCAACATCCTCTGCTTTGCCCCAAATTATTTTTTTTAATTCTTTTCTATTCCTCTTAAAGATATATTATATTGTTCCTTTCTAAAAATCTCACTGCCTTTGGAGACTGATTCTTCTGAATTATCTCCATGGGCTCCTCTTCATCTTGACATTTCTAAGTTTAAGCCCATGGGCTTACTCTCTCTTCTCTTTGTAGTCTCCTGTGAATTTATGCTCTAAGGAAGTTCTATTTTGGTGTGTTTTGAGGATTTGGTTGAAGATTTAGAGCTTGTTTTAGTAGTTCTTGTAGTGCTAGCTTGGTAGTGGCAAATTTTACCACCATTTGTTGGTCTGTAAAAGACTGTATCTTTTCTGCATTTATGAAGCTTAGTTTTGCTAGATACAAAATTCTTGACTGATAATTGTTTTGTTTAAGGAGGCTGAAGATAGGGCCCCAATCCCATCTAGCTTGCAGTGTTTCTGCTGAGAAATCTGCTATTTAATTTGACTGTTTTCCTTTACAGGTTACCTGGTGCTTTTGCCTCAAAGTTCCTAAGATTATTTCCTTGTCTTTAGATGACCTGATGACTATGTGCCTAGGCAATGATCTTTTTGTAATAAACTTTCCAGGTGTTCTTCCTGCTGCTGTTTCTACCCCTTTATTTCTCTTGCCTCTCTAAGTTTGTCTCAGCTCCAGTTGAGGTCAAATCCTTCTGTTATCTGGACCTCCAGGTTGTCCAGTGCAGGTGTGTCTTTGGGGATGGACAATCCCCCTCTCACACTTTTACACTTTTGGCACTCACAGTTTTGGGGCTGTCTCCTAGGGTCTTCAGGAGCAATCTGCTTTCTTCAAAGGGCCTGTGGATTGTCTCAGCTTTTCTGGTATGTTCCTATAATAGTTTTTGGAGCAAAGTTTTACAATGTGAGTCTCCACATACTGACCTGTCCAACGGAGTGGGAATTTTTCCTGCCTCCTAGCTGCCATTTTTCACCATCCACCTGCCCATTCCTATTTCTAATTACAACACTTATCAGAGTTCTGGTATGTCCAAATGCTTTCAATGATTTTGCATTATTTGATAAAAAAGTACAGAGTTCTACTTGTATTTGTCAAAATTCTTTACCTATCTCTACCTAACTTATCTTTCCAGATTTACTATTGAGTATGTAACTTACATGCTTCTCAAACAAGATTGCCTCTTTCCTGAGTATTTTCAAGAACTTTGAAAAATCTCTCTATATTCTACATAGTTACTCATTTATTTTTTCCTGCTTTTTTGTTTTCTTATATTGAAAATAATTTCTGGCTAGGCATGGTGGTTGGCTCATGCCTATAATCCCAACCTTTTGGAAGGCTGACAATGGAAGATTGCTTGAGTCCAGGGGTTTGAGATCAGCCACAGCAGCAATCTTGTCTCTGTAAAATTTTTTTAAAAATTAGCCAGCCAGACATGATGCCATGTGCCTGGGGTCCCAGCTACTCAAGAAGCTGAGGTAGGAGAATCTCTTGACCCCAGGAGGTCAAGGTTGCAGTGAGCCCGGTTGGTGCCACTGCACTCCAGCATGTGCAACAGAAAAATAAAAAGAGAAAACACTTTCCTCCTACACTCCATATTTTTCATGACTTCATTTTGTCTTAACCTGATTAAATATATCATTTTTATTATCTATAAAATTTGTCTTCATACTTTCTGAGGTACTTGATACTCATATGAGACAGAACAGATGTCCATTAACCTGATTTGCTCCTTACTAAATTGTAACTAGTTCAAGATGTCTTTTACTTGGTAGTATTTCCCACAGATAAATATTTGTCTAGTTGAATTGAGCTATATTAAAGAGGTCTAATTTTGACTACTTTGTCTCATTGTTAGAATGTGTTTTAGGGACATAACAGTAGATTATACTTTAATGAGTATTTTATAGCAGTTTTAGGTTCAAAGCAAAATTGAGAGAAAGGTATAATGATTTCCCATATACCTCCTACTCCAACATATATATAACCTTCCCCATTAACATATCCAACCAGAGGGGCACATTTGTTAAAATTGATGAACCTATGTTATATCATAACTGCCCAAAGTTCATAGTTTATGTTAGAGTTTACTCTTGGTGTTGTCCATTGTATGGGTTTAGGAAAATGTATAGTGGGATGTAACCACCACTAAAGCACCGTAGGGAATATTTTCACTGCCCTAAACCTCTTTTGTGCTCTTCCTATTCCTCTGTCTTCCAATCCCCAACCCCTGTCAATCACTTGTTCTTTTATTATCTCCACAGTTTTGCTTTTCCAGAATGTCATATAGTTAAAATAAGAGTATGTAGTCTTTACAAATTGACTTATTTCTCTTAGTAATATGTATTTAAGATTCTTCCCTATCTTTTCACCGCTTGATCGTTCATTTCTTTTTTTAGCACTGAGTACTATTTTATTGTCTGAATATTCCACAGTTTATCCATTCAGCTACTGAAGAACATCTTGTTTGCTTCCAAGTTTTGGTAATTATGAATAAAACTGCTGTAAACATACATATGCAGATTTTTGTGGAAATATTTTTTAAATGTCTTCTTAAATAATTGGAAATCAGAAGCAATCTTCAACAACTCATTATTGGAAATCACCTTAATACATATATAGAATAATATATAAAAATATATCAGGCAGAAATCTGGTAGAGGCCATTTTAACCAAGTGATGAGAGTTATCAATATTCAGAAAAATTCATAGACTCTGCCTCCTGATATAATTAACCAAAAGGGGCACAACATCTCTTCTATGACATGCCTGCCAATCACTAAAATAATTATACTGTACACCAAGGTCCAGAAAGACAAAGACTAGGGAAATGTTTCATATTAAAGAACTAATGAAACATGACAAATAAATGCAAATAAATCTGAAGTGAATCAATGACTAGCAAACAAAATAGTATAGGACATTACTGGAATAATTTTAAAACAAATATGGAGTATGGATTATATCAGTTGTAAATATTCCGATTTTGATCTTGTACTCTGGTTAAGAAAATATCTAGTTTTGAGAAATATATATTGAAGTTTTTAGGAATTAACAGGCACAATGTTTCTAACTTTTTAAAATGAATTTTAAAAATATGTCCGTGTGTGTATACATCCGTCCATCCATCTATCTAGAGAAGAACGTATATTTCTGTGTATATGTTTGTGTATCTGTCAGAGAGAACACAAGACAACATCTAAACAATTGGTGAATGTAGGTGAAGTGTATATGGTAGTTCTTTATATTCTTAAATTTTTCCTATGAATTTGAAATTATATTAAAATAAAAATTTGTGAAAAATGATTTGTGGTCTACAGAGTGATGTGATTAAATTATATCCCATCTAACCAAAGCTCCCTTAACCTCTAAAGACTTTTGCATTCCATATTAAGACTAGATGGAATTTATTTTTATTTTTCTGTATTGGGGATTTACATTGATTTGACTTTTCAACTGAGTAGAAAACAGGCAAAAGTGTACTTGTCATCTATTAAGTGGGATTGTATAGAAAGAAAATTGCTAACAGTGAAATAAAAAAGACTAGTTTTAGAGACATGACTTAACTGATATTTTCCCACTTTAATCTTAAAATTCAATTCAAAACATTCTCTATGTGCAGTTATTTAAAATTAGACTCAATTAAAACACAAAAACTCAAGTAATACCCGTTTTCATGTAAACCATTTGTTTAGATTTTCCATTTATTTCCTCAAAGGCTTGGTTAGTTTGTCATTTCCTCTACTATTCTTTTATTTTTTTTTCTTTTATTTCCCCTACTATTTTTTATTTTTTTCCAACACCAGGAACCAATCTAAATGCATGGTTCTTCTCAGTAAGCCGTTGGAGTGATTTGCTCTTTTTGAGGAGTAAGTAATGTAACAGAGTTTATTTTATTTCTAATTGTTGTTACTCAGTTCACATTTTATCTCATATTACTCTTACTAGAATGTACATTTTATCTTATTCATATTTTCATTTTCTAGTGTCTTGCACATATACAGGTCTTAATGTTTCCTAAACTGAGGCATGCATAGATAAATAAATGAATAAACAATTTGTGTGTTTTCCTATGGAAGCTTGAATCATCACAATTAAAAGATTCAAAACAAAGTTTAATTGTATCATATTTGAATTTGTTAAAATGATTATTTCTGAATATCCTACAGTGTCTTAAAATAGATTTAAAGTGACTGTGAGAATTATCTGTATGGACATGGCATGTAGGAAAATGTAAAATGCTATATAGTGACTCTCAGCAGACAGAGTTAAATGCAGTTTTGTAGGGTTGTTGCCAAACATGTAAAACAGAAAGGTGGAAATTAGTTATGAAATCTAGGAAGCCCATGTAGCCTGGGATTCATGGTAACTTACGGAAATTAGCTAAGAGGAAAAATAAAAAGAAGCCTCGAGGCTTGTATATACCCTTGTATAAACTGTGCAGTTGAAACAAGACTACCTTTAATGGTAGGTGCTTAGATGAATTTTTTTAAAATATGCTTTTTATCTATCAACTAATTTTATATCATTATTCAATAATTTTGTGATCTTATGCTATTTCCAACAGTTTCTTTTTAAATACCCCATTACATCTTATAGTATGTGTTAACTGTACGTTCTTTTAAAACTGATTGAATCAAATTAAGTTTACAATGATGACCTCCTAGGAATGATGTGACCCTGGGTGGTGGTCTGTCAGGTATTTCCAATTAAAAAGTGCTTTTGCTTTTTGAAATATTGCCCTTCAAGACACAAACGTAGTGGAGAGAGCTCTGGCTGGATGAGGCCTGAGCTCATTGCCACCTCCACCATCACATGGAAACCTGCTCTTCCCTCCTCTGGCCCATACTCACTGGCACCATCATCCACACATCCTCCAAAGGCAGGACACCTAAGTTAGCTTGCATTTCACCTTTATACTCACATCTGTCATTATATTGATCCTTACACACTGCTTTATTATAGGTTCTCTACATATCTGGGAGTGCTGCTCTTAACCCCTACTGCTGTTTTTTATTGTGGCCTCCTCATATCTCAACTAAATTATAGCAATAGCTCCCTAAGAGGTCCCTGCCTCAAGTCCTAATGAGTCCATGCTCTGAAACTGTGGGAGACAGATTTTTCTAAACTGCAGTTTGCACTTGTCACTCAATTCTTAAATTCCTTTATTTGGTTCTACATCAATTTGACAATTAAAGCCAGACAATTGATGTGACATACAAGACCTTAGTCATTTTGGTATGACTTTACTATATCAAAAACTATATTTCATCTTATTTCTGTTCCAACATTACTTCTTATTCTTCATTCTGTCTCCCTCGGATGCACAACCTTCATAATTGCAATAGTATTGATGTTTCCGTCATTCACAACATTCTTCTTTTTAGCCAAGTTATGAACATATGACTTAAGACAGATCAATCAGGCTCTTTCTTAGAATTTGAATTTTAGGTGGCTATGTTAAATAATTGGCATATCTGTGCATTAATCATGTCTCTTTGCATCGAGCATGCTTTTAGTGAAATAATCTCATTTCCATGCTTCAATACAAATATTACCATTTTGGAAGTTTCAAGCTCTCCCAGTCTGAAATAAAAATGTTTCATTTTTACTTTTATGCACTAAATCTGTGCATTATATCTTTGCCTATGTGCTCGTAGTCATAGTCATAGTCATGTGCTCATAGTCAACTTAGGTGTCCTGCCTTTGGAGGATGTGTGGATGATGGTGCCAGTGAGTATGGGCCAGAGGAGGGAAGAGCAGGTTTCCATGTGATGGTGGAGGTGGCAATGAGCTCAGGCCTCATCCAGCCAGAGCTCTCTCCACTACCTGTAAAATGTTAGCTGCTTGAAAGCAGGCAGTAATAGAAGTACAAAGGAATTGAAGAAAGAACATGAACTCAGTGGCAAATTAGAGAAATTAGAAGAAAACAAAGAGTAGGATGTAGAAAAATACAGTATGCTAAAGGATTCTGGTAAATGCAGCAAAGCATAGCAATTGTCTTCCACAATAGGGAGATACTTTTGGAGAAAGCAAGTCTGGTAGTCATTAACGTTGTTTATCAACTGTCTCTAGATTGTTCCCCCCTCCCCCCACCCCCCAGCTGCCCACTGCCAGGCATGTGAAAGGACTATACTTCCTAGGCATCGTGTAATTTTGGCCAAAGAGTTTTGAACAGAACTTTCTTAGGCTGCTTCTAGGCCAGAGTATGTAATTACTGGAGTGGAAGCCTCCGTGGACGTCATTGGCAATGATAAAAGAGGAGGCCCCTCCATCTACCTGGGTAACTGTGATTAACAGACACACAATGGATGTGTGCTGAGGAAGAAATTATTGCTATTTTAAGGTGAGATTTTGGAGTTTTTTGTTAGCACAGCATAATCTATTCTATCCTGGTTTCTCCTGACTAAAACCGAGTGAATAGAAACAAGACTGCAAATTTGAACATGCCTTTCAATTAATGAAATAATCTCTCATTTCTGCACCTCAATACAAATATTACCCTTTTGGAAGCTTTCTAACCTCCACCATTCTGAGATAGAGACACTCCATTTGTACTTTCATACACTTTAAATCTCTGTATTGTATCTTTGACTATATACCTGTATCCTCTTGCTTGCAATTGTATTATTCCAACTGCTAGCATTAAAGTGCTTGATTGGAAATAAGAACTAAGAAGAAATAAAATCACAGACTTAAGCTAAAAATCTTTATTAGTAGTAAAAATTAATCTAATTTTAATTGTATCCATATTTGATGTATTCAAAGCATCATTAGTTATTCTTTGCCCCATTGAGATGTTGCTGCTTTAACCTCTGGCTGCAGAAAAGTCCACAGACATTCAAAGTCCTTAGACTGTACTGTCTTTTATAAAGAGGAGTCATTTCATGCACAGATTGTGTGTACAAAGGGAATCATACATGGTTTGGGGGGACAAGGCAAAAGGAGGATGAGAGCAACAGAACATAAGAAAAAGAAAGTGTATGATTTTCTTCACATTCTTCCTAGCCATACCTAGAAATATATACCCACCAAAATGATGGAGGTGAATCAAAGAAATTAATCTACAATGTGGCATTTCACTCATCAACAAACAGTAAGATGTTTTTTGACAGGATTGTACAATACAGTTCTGATCCATCCTCTAATGATATCACATGAGAAGCTTCACAAAGCTCTTATATGAGGCCTTCCTTGTTAAAGGAGGGTGGCAAAGTGCTACTAATTATATGTGTGGTATACAAAGAAATGTAGACATTCAATTAAGGCTTGAACAAATGCAATGTCTGAAAAATAAATCAATGCCTCAGAGCAGAATTGTCCAGCATTAAATAGTTCAGAATACAACAGAGAAATGTAGATAAATGCAGCAATTATGTAATGTACTGATTTTCTCAAATTCTTTGTATTTCTAGAAAAGCACAACAAAGCCACCTGATTATAGTGAACGGGTTACTGGAAAGTGGAAGACTGTTTCTGCATCTGGGGGCTGTAATTAGATCTGGTTTATTTCCAACCAAGCAATTTTATGCTAGTGGTTTGAATAATAAAATTGTAAAATTAAAGTATCACTAAAAGAAAATAAAATATTTTAATACTGATATACATTCATTTTAATAATACTGTGATAGAAACATTATACAACATCAATATTGTTGATTGATTTATAATCTTAATCCCATCCTAGTCAGCTGGTAATATCTACCACAAGAGGGCAGAGAGTGAATGCTAATGATGTAATATATATTTTTCTGCCTAGGATAATCCTATTCTAGTGGCATTCTTGGAATAAATCTCAGGGTAGTATAATTAAGAAAGTTCTCTTATCACAGACACAACCACCACAATCTCATTTTCTCCTAAACTATTCTCAGATCTCTTAATTTTTTCCACCCATGTCCTTTCAAGATAATAGAAACACTTCTGGATTAATCCTTGTCCTTAGTCTTTCAGTGAAGAACTGTGAAGATAAAAAATATACACAAATAAAATAGTATTTGTTGATTCTGTATACAGGAAGAATAAAAGAGCGAATATTTTTGTAATTGCAATATGCTTTATTGAATTTGGCGTATAGATTAATAGATTTTCAGTAAATTTATTGTTATAACCAGTAAGCACTTTCATTATATTTGGAGGAAAACAAAGCTAATTTAACCCAAACTATTTTTTGAATCCAGGTTCCATCAGTTCTAAACACGTTTGATGGCATAAAATAAATTTCAATTTATCATATGACAAAACAAAACTATGTATATGCATCTTATAAATGAGTTACATATATTAAAACTCTGTCAGTGACTCTTCCATTTAAAAATAGGAATTATGTATCTTAGTGCTAAAAACTTAAATTAGTTTTCTCAAACTGTTTTGTTATTGACTATGATCATCATATAGAATACCAGTGTAAATTGGATACTTCATAAGTAGTGATTTACAGTTCATTGCAAGCTGGAACTCGAGCATTTTTTATAAGTTGGCTTTATTGTTTTCTGGACGAGGATTGTTCTTGCTTAGCATGACCTTGGTTCAGTTGATAAATTCTATTATAGAACCAAAGAAGTCTATACGTTTTAATCCCCTTTTCATCATTCTTTTGCTCTATGAAGAGTAGATAATACATGCTCTGTGGAAGATGTTGAATGAACATGGTATCATTTTGTGAACATACTGCCAGATCTTAAAGCTGAAAATTATTTTGAATAGTGTATTTCAGAGCTGACCAACTGGGCTTGGTCTCCATTTTCAACCTTATTTAAAGGTTGGCACTTAATGAACATCACTAACTAATGTCAAGGTAAATACCAACCAGACTGTGTTGTTTCTCAAGGATGGCCCATCTCATATATCCTCACATGTAGAGCACTGGAGTGCAGTGCTAGGGAATAATTCAATTTTTCTGTGCTGCTATTTAATGGAATCTATTTTATTAGAGATTTAGTCCACTATTCATCCTGCCAATTGTATCATAAAGTCTGATGAGATCACCTAACTAAAAACTGTTAGAAGTACTATATTTGATTTGAAAATAATGAGTAATCACAGAGAATTATTACTCTACTTAAACTTTGAATATAATGGTCTTATGCTTTTGTGTTCTAATAAACATGGAAAATGATTATTCTTACAAGCAACAAAATATTTAAAAGTTTACTAAGCATCCACAACATTCTAAGAACTATGTCAAACCCTTCAGTTATATATTTTTTATTTGTCTCATGTTACTGATGGGGAAATTGAGAACTAGAAAAATACCTTTGCCTTCTGCCAGATCTTCTGATTAGAAGTGTTAAGTGCCCATGCCAGTTTCATTTTGTTAGATAAAGCAAATCTCATGGCCAAACCTGTCATCACTAGAATAGGAAGTCCCTCTGGAACCATCTCATCAGGGAGATGCAACAAATGTTTTGATATGAAAACATCTATGGTGTATCACCAATGCAATGATATATCAGCAAATGCAATTAGCAATGACAGGAAAGGGCACAGTATACCTCATGCTAGAGGTTGTGAAATTTTCACAGAGAAAGCTGTGTGCAAAAATTTAAAAAGACCTTCCAGGAAATGGAAACAGGTAAAGACACAATGACATGAAAATACCGGTTGTGTTTGAGGAAGAATAAGCAGATCATCTTGAGAATAGACTTGTTTCTGAGGTAGTGATGGGAAATGTGGCTAAAAGTACATTTTGCGCTGTGCAAAGGAGTTTTTACTCCATCCCTGAGGTGGTGTGTGTGTGTGTGTGTCAGCAGGGGAGGTAAAGGAATCAGGAGTTTTAAAACCTCTTCACAGCAATGAGAGGTTTGAACTGGGTTCAAGAAGATTGGCTGAGTGTAGTGGCTAATGCCTGTAATCCCAGCACTTTGGGAGGTGAGGTGGGTGAATTATTTGAGGTCAGGAGTTTGAGACCAGGCTAGCTAACATGGTGAGCCCCAGTCTCGATTAAAAATACAAAATTAGCTGAATAATTGGTAATTTTGGTAATGTGCCTGTAATCCCAGCTATTCAGAAGGCTGAGGCAGGAGAATGGCTTGAAACCAGGAGACAAAGCTTGCAGTGAGCCAAGATGGTGCCACTGAACTTCAGCCTGAGCAACAGAGCAAAATTCTATCCACCCCTCCCCACCGAAAAAAAAAAAAAAAAAAAAAAAAAAAACAGAAAACAAGATCTGGCAGCAGTGAATGGGGTGGGGGAGGGCTTGGGGGTAGGGGTGGAAGGAGAAGGGAGTAGGCAACATCCATGGCAATAAATCCTTTTGGTGTCCACTGCACAGTCCAGGCAATGGCTCTACCAAGATGTGAAGGGTAGAGGGATAGAGAATACTCAAGGGAGTTTTAGGATCAAATAAGTGCATGTTCATAGGGTAATTCTTCTTTCAAATAGAAATACTCTAAATATCAATTGAAGTTTTGCAAAGCACAATGAAGATGTTTTTTTAAACAGTGTGTTTATTGAAAGTACAAACTTGGCCATAGTATTTTTCTTCTGACATGCATTACAAAAGGGCCTTACAGAGGTGGATTTTATAGGCAAAAGCTGGACGATGAAATATTGACTTGGCTTATATAAGTAGCTTGAACTGAACTTAACCTTATAAGAAGAATGGGTCAAAAATTATAGGTGATTACAATTTTTGTAAGTGGTTAAAATGAAAAGATTTTTGAAGGCTTTTGTTCAACTAAGGAAATTTTGCAAGATAAGAAGAAACAAAATCCCATTTCCTCAGGAATATGCTAATTATTATGCCATATCTAAAAGAAAAATATAAGCTTTGATGCTTTTCTCTCAAGGTTGTCTTGTTTGTGGATAATTTTTTTCTACTTCTGTGAAAATCTGGAAACCCAGGTTGTTTGTACTACTCACAAAAAAGCTTCCACTTATATCTTTAAGGACTAAATGTGTTTTATCCTTTGCTTTCTTGTCCCTATGGTATTTTTCCAATATTCTTTATTTTTAAGAAATGCTGGAAGCTCTTTATCTAGCACTTGATTTAGTTTCTGGTGAACTTGCACAGAGTATTATGATCTATTCAAGTGTGTATTATCTATTCAATGTGCACAATGGAATTGGAATAACTCAGTAGTCATTTGCATGCATATATTTAACTAGAAGTTTCAAATTTTCTATATTTAAATCTTAGGAGAGTCATTTTGTATGATTAAAAATACATTATTTAAAAGCACTTTTTAAAATCTCAAAATGAGTCAGTTGCTCCAAATTTTCTAACCTGTACATTTTTATTTGAAGCTAGATTTTTTGATTTAGGATCTCACGCTGTTTCCAAATCAATACAAGTTTCTGGCAAAACTACTCTCTGCCAACAAAATAAAAAGTACATGTTTTACTTTTTCTCTGTAAAATTTGGTATAATACCAGTAGCATGTTATAGAAGTAAGTTTATTTGATGTGACTAGTTACTCAATGTAAAATGTTTACATTGGTATAAAACTTGAGTATTTGAAACCTTCTTAAAAATTAAACAATTTTGACTCAAAGATACTGAAAGCTCAAAATTTTGTTTATACCTTATCATATGTATATTTTACTTATGTAATAATAGAATGGTTTAGCTTATTTTTTTCTGGAGACTAATACTGTGAGTCTATTTCCAAATTTCTGATAAGAGGTATGATTGGGAAGATGTGTGATCAACAGTGATATGAATTGTGCTATCTCTTAAGAGTATCATCTAGGTCAGGCACTATAGTAGGCATGTGTGGTTTTGTTTTATTTAATACTTTCTACAGCCTGGCAAAGTAGACAATGTCATCCCAATTTTGTTGATGAGTAAACTGAAATTGTAAAGGAGTCACAAATATTTTCAAGTTCACTCAGCTAGTAAATAACAGAACAAGGAATCAAACCTGGATATTACTCTTTTCAATACTGTATGAAAAAACTACCTATTCTGCTATTGAGTGAAAAGAAGCATTAGAGGATTGGGCCATTATACTCTGCAGAGCTGGGGTGTTCATGTAAAGCTGCAGTTTTGTTCAGAGAAGTTGCCCAGTACCCTTGTTCTGGGTGGAGACTCTATATAAGGTTAGTGAAGCTGGAAACTGAGAAAAGAGGCAAAAACAGAAGGGAATCTCTGATCAAATGCTTCTTTATTAAACATAGAGTCCCACTTACAAGAACTATCATAGCCCAGTCAAGACTTAAACTGCAAGGATTCCCTTACAAATATTTTGGCATATTTAGAAAACATGCCCACAAATGATGGGAACTAACAATTAACAGCTTAAAACCGAGGAATATACCCTAGACTCTGGTTAAATGATGAATTAGACGTTTGTTTTAAAGAGGCCTTTATGGTAGCTGTCCCAAGAATGCCTATTTTATATAAAACAAATTGAGCCACTTATTACATAAGCATTTGCTTCAGTTTTCAATGCCATTCTTGTAAAAGTTAATAGATTTTAATAAGATATTTTTTAGTGTGAGTTTTTTTAATAAAAGGAGGCATTTAAATAAGAATGTAAAATAATTAATATATTCAAATTTTATTATTTGAGCATAGCCTAGAAAAAATTGAAACACAAATGCAGATGGAACTTTCTCTACTAGATATTGAAATGTATTATAGGTAGGATTTAAAATCTGTAGGAAAAGATGTAATGGTCAGTAAATTGTGATGAAACAAATGCCTACCCATTCAAAAAGAATTAGAACACTGTCTTACCCTTTATGCCAAAAACAATTACATATTTATGTCTGTGTTTGTGAATAAAATTTAGTTTACTCAGAAATAATATAGGAGAACATCATTTGTAATTCTCCTCTAAGCTTGACAGGACGCTATAAAGAAAAAGATGTAAAATACAAATTCAAGTAATTAACATTGTAAGAAATAAAAACATAAACATTTCTCCCAATAGTAAAAATTAAAAACTAATAGATTTCTCTTAAAAAAAAAAAAAGCTCTTATTATCTCCATATAAAAACAAAGAGGTCAATAGGTAATTCACAGTTTAAGGAGTAGAAATATCTATAAACATAAGAAATGTGTTGCAAGTGGTTAGACAAATACATTTAAAACAACAAAAGGAATGCATTTTTATCTGTCAGAGGCATATGAATGAAAGCAAATTAAAAAGAGGTGTATGCAGTATTAGGAAGCCTGTAGGAAACAGGTTAATCTCATGTACTGTTGGAACTTGGTACCACCTTCTGAAGGGCAGAATTATTAAAATTTTAAAGTTGCATGCTGTTTAACCTAGCAGTTCTGCTTCTGGGAATCTCTTCTAGGAATGCTATTATAACAGCAGAATACTAGAATACTATGATATCAGTATAAAAATGAGGATAGTCACTGCAACATTTTTCTAGCAGAAGGACAAAGCCTGAAGATACTTCATCCCTACTGTTTAATTAAAATTGAATTTAACTATAAGGAATAGGAAACACATACATACAAAATAAATAATACAAAATAGAAGAATATGTCTCTCTCATGTGAATGTGAGTGTTCGTATGCCATCTCTATTTCATGAAGTCCTCAGGGACCCAGACTATACATTTCACTGCTCACCATCTATATGATATGGCTCCTCATTTTCATGGTCCAGCTGGGAAGTGATCACATTCAAGATGTAGAATGGAAAAATGTATGAAGCAGAAAAAGGGGTGTCTTAATATTTCTTAAAATTTCTGGAACAAGCCTGTCCAGCCCATGGTGATGGGCTGCATGTGGTCCAAGACAGCTTTGAATGTGTCCCAACACAATTTGTAAACTTTCTTAAAACATTATGAGATTTTTTTTTGCTATATCTTAGCTCATCAGCTATCATTAGTGTTAGATTAATGTGTGGGCTGCCCAAGACAATTCTTCTGATCTTCTGATGTGTCCCAGGGAAGCCAAAAGATTGTACAACCCTGATCTAGAGGCTGCAGGAAAAACATCTTCTTACATAGTATTGGTCAGAACTTAGTCATTTGGCCAAGCTTAACAGCAAGGTTGTAGTCTTTATTCTAAATGGTGATTTGACCAACTAAAAATTATATTACTTTAGACAAATGGACAACAGATACTTGTAAGAAGCTGATGGTCTCTGCTGATATACTATAAATAAAGCAGCCATTAGTATACTACATGAAAGAATGATTTTAAAATATAGTTAAAGGAAGAGCAATTTTCAGAAACTTATTTATATCTTGACCTCTCTTTGACTCAGTTTGGCACCAATAAAATAATGGCAAATTTTTCACGGTATTGTCATAAAGATTATATTACATATTTTATATTAAGTACAAAAATTGTGCTTGGCACATAGCAAATGATTGATATGTGCTCATTATTATTGTCTAAAATACTATTGTATAAGTGGATAAGTATACGTGTATGGAATTACATTTTATGCTTTGTTCATTTTTGAATTTAAAATATTTTCCCAGATGTACTACTTTTATTCGTAACCTAGTAAAATATCCAGCTGAATGAGAGACAGAAGGAACATGCTTACATATTGTCTATAGATGTATCTTTTTAAGATTTAAAATAACCTTTCCAAAAAATAATAAGAGAAATTAAATTTGTTATATAGTGGTTGTAGCTTTTGAATCGCCTCAGAATTAAAAGTTTCAGGTATTTTGGCATGGTGGTAGAAGCAGTAGATTGAAGAATGGCAGACTTAACTTATAAATTTTACCTCCTGTTCTAACTACCTGGAATATTTCAAAACAATTCATCTCTCTAAGTAGGAGATTTTTTTCTAGAACGAAATATGATGTCAAAAATAGTTTAGTGTTAGAGCCTTGCTGAAATTCTTTCTCTTAGTAGTTTGTCAAGTTTTATGACCTTAAAGAGGTTCCAGAAACACTGAGTCTCAGCTTTCTCATCTGAAAAGTCAAAATTAATATAGGAAAAATGTCTATTGTCTTGCACAAATTAGATATTTAATAAATATTTTATTTCTTGTCTCTTTGATCTTCGATTTCTTCATACTAAAATTAGAAGTACAAAATAGGCATCTTATTCTAGGTGATATGCTAGGTTCTACCCAGTCAGAATATCTTGTTTTTTTAAAAATAAAGCACAATTTAGTAAATATAC
This sequence comes from Cebus imitator, assembly GCF_001604975.1. Classification (NCBI taxonomy): domain Eukaryota; kingdom Metazoa; phylum Chordata; class Mammalia; order Primates; family Cebidae; genus Cebus; species Cebus imitator. The sequence continues at coordinate 6,968,156 of NW_016107404.1, read as the reverse complement.
ATATTATAATCAAGAAGTGGTAGAATAAAATCAATAAGGAAGCTCAAATGAATGGAAATACAAACCTGCATTTTGAGGACTTATATTAATAGCTTGCTTTAGAGGAAAATATATCTTCAATAGTAGGAAAAGGTAGTGCTTTTTAAAATCCTCAAGTGGATATTCACAGCCTTCCTTTCTGTTCCTTATTATGGCTTTGGATTCTGCTTTTGATATAATGACTTTGGGCAAGAAAAATCCATTTCTGATCATTGGAGCACCTGCTACATCTATCTTCCCCTAGAGGAAGAAGGATCAGAGCTAGGTATGACTCACAAAGGGCACAACTGCATGGTAGAGTTGAGATTGCTCTTGTAAACCACTGGATCAAGAGAAGAGGACCTAGAATATTTGAAAAATCAGCGAGGCTACTTCTTACTGGCAGGCAAAACTGTAGGAGACAATTGGCAGTTCCTTGAAAGACCTACGAAAATACATTTGGAAGTGGTAGGAAGAAAAGCATGGAAGAAAGCAGACAGGTAGAAGGACAGACAATTTAACAGTCTTTAGCACACAGTGGTGATGGTTTATTACTTTCTGTAAAACTTAATACATTCCTGGCTCATAGAAGCTGTTCTTTATCTGATGGTTGAATTTGGAAAACCTTAAAGGAGGGAAAACAGAGAAAGGTATGTAGAGGTAGAGGAAAGCCATGATAATTGAATGTATGAGCAACAGCTAGAGACCAGGAACTGTGCTGCATGATTTGCAGTATTATAGTTCATTTTATACCACACATAAACAAACTCACACACATCCTTTGAGGAAGCAGTATTACCCTCTTTTTAAAGTTGAAGATATCGAGGCTCACATGATTTACCTACGGTTATTCAGCATATCATTTGAAGTGAACAACATTCATGTTCAAATTGTATGGCCCTGGGTCTTTTATTGTTATTTTCTTTTGTTTCGTTTTTACCAAACTATCCCTTTACACCCTGACAATCCCCCCTCTTCCCCTAAGGTAGTCACTAACTAAATATTTAGAAAAAGTGCTATTTATAATGAAAGGTGCTAGGGTTTTCCTAAAAACTAGGAATAAGCTTGTGATATAAAGCCCAATCTTGAATAATCTTGATGAAATATAATGAAACTTCTAAATATAAATTCATCTTATCCAAATTCTTCTAATTATAATTTTATTGACTTGATATATAATATAGAATTTATGAAACTCTTGTCCCATCTTTTTATGAAAACTTCTAAGCACAGCAACATTTCAAGCCCTCTTCTTAATTTATTTATGTTGGAAAGTTTCATCAAGTAAGTTTAAAGAAATCCTAAAATATATAGAAAAATATGACAATAAATATACATAAGACAGAAAACTGAAGAAGAGAAGAATATTGAATATTCTAAACAATGGTAAGATTTTGGTTATATTTCAGCTATTTCAATTCTTAAGTCTAAACAAGTATAGTTAATATTTTTCTGTGAAAGTTTTTTTAGAAAGCTTATTACAAGAGCTGCTTGTAAACTTCATCCATTGGCCCAAAAATAACACAATATCATTTAATCATTCAATAATTGATGTTTTAATTTATTTCCACAAATGGAGTTTTACCTTCTTTTTTCTGTTATCTCTTTTCTCTGGCATTTTTCATTACTATTTTGATGGGATAATTAATGGCATAGGGGTTTATTTAAAAGTGATTTCTGTTTCAGTATATTCTGAAAAAAAAATCCCACTTTTATTGCAGAAAAGTACACTTCAACAATTAACTGTTAAGTGCTGGTGCAAATCAAGGCTCTATACTGGTAGATAAATGAATCTGTGACACATGTAATTGCCAGGCAAAGTGGTTACAGTTTTAGCCATTTTCATTGGTTTGCTAACGCAGCTTTCCTTCTAAAATGATAAATCATCATTTGTTAAGAAGCAGGTATTTCCTCTGCAGCTAAAGAATATGTTTCCCATTGTTTATACAGATTGTTTTGGGGTTTTAAAGAAAGAAAAAGAGTGAGGGGAGTCAATGATGTAACAATGTCTTTTTTTTTTCCTTTATGATCCGGGTTCCTGGTGGAAGATTTATAGCTTTTCATGAGCGAAAATGGTTTTAAGGAAAAGAATGTATATGTTCCCAATGACACATAGACACAGCTGAATACTCTAACCCCAGAAAAAGTAACTCCTAAGGTGGCAGGATTTGAAATCTGTATGAAATGTGCAAAAAGTGTTTTAAGAACAGCTCTTTTTTAAATTCCAGTCTGCTGCTTTTATACTGTGTCTATAGGGAGCTGCTGATTTTAATGTTTAAAAGAATTTTCTTCCTTTTTCCTTTTCTTATCCTTTTTTTTTGTTGGTCTGGCAACATGACAATGACAAAATTGTTTTTATAGACAATATAGTTTCTGATAAACCCATAATACAACCTGAAAACAAATGATTTAGCAGTCTACCTTTCAGTTTGCTGCAATAAACTGAAGAGCCTGAGGCTAGGTAAGCTTTGGTACTTAAATGTCAGTGTGTGGTTCAGGAGTTCTATTTATATAATCTGTTTACTAACTGCTGACTCAGTGCATTTTTATAATATTGAGCTTTGAACAGTCTAATTTTTAAGTCAGCTTTCATTCTAGCTTGTGAGTCTAAAAGAAGGAAAGCGGCAACCACTTAATGAGGAGACAAAATGGTGAGGGTCACTGATTTGGTTATGAGTGAAAATAGCTGTACTGAAGGGATCAATGCCCCCTTAAATCACTGTCTCCATCATGTTCTCAACTTGCAACAGAGTTTGGATGTGTGAGACATTCACATAAATCACTCTAATCACACGTTATCTGTGAATTTTCGAGTCATAGTTTGCACCATTTGTAAATTTGCATTGTAGGCAGAAGTTTGATTGGAGATTTCAGTTTACGGTTGTCCTATTCAGAAAGGGCAATTCTCAGAAAGTCCGTGAGTGTCTATAACCGAAGAATAATTAGGGAAATGAGGTAGAAAAATACCCAAATTCATCATGGCTAACTGTATTTAAATTAAAAGCGTTCATGATGGTACTTAAGGAAAAACACTTTGTAGAAAGAAGTCCTTGATATCTTGTCAAGATAGCCAGGTATTACACAGGCAACATAACAACCATGTTGGAAAAATGTACAAAAATGCATTTTACGGAAAGTAACTCAAGGAATACTTGTGTATGTAAGAGAGTTGTTCTTTCTCTTGTGTGTGTGTGTGTGTGTGTGTGTGTGTGTGTGTGTACATATATATACATATATATAAAGTCTTTATAAAAGCTAGTTACATCATAATACTTTGACAAAAGATCTGTGTTTTGCATCTTCACTCATATATTTTTCTGAAAATATCCTCTTAATTTTTCGTCTATGCTTCTCAACACTTAATGGAAAAAGAGAATGGAGAAAATACAAACTAGCTAACATAGAGAATGTTTATAAAAATGTGAGAAGTAAAAGAAAATTTTATGATGAAATTTCACATTATGACACTTGATTATTATAGAATATTATTGAAGGTCCTAATAAGTGACCCAGAATTGGTCTCAATTAGATACATATCCTTCTGGATAATTTCAGAGGCTTACAGTGCTGTAGGAAATGTCCAATGGTAGACAAGCATACAAGTTCTAACAGGAGCAGGAAGGGAAATATTTTCTAATGTGGTTGTTAAGCATTAGAGATGCAAGCAAATTCTATGTGGATTATTCTAACAAAAGGTTATATCTAAAAAAGAATAGGAGAAAATATTTGAAAATAAAACCCTAAAGTATTTTATAAATAAGCTAATTTTACATCATAAAAAGCTTGGTTAAAACAAAACAAAACAAAACCTTGTGTTTTGTATCTTCACTCATATTTAATGTCCTTCCTAAAATGTCATCTTAATTTTTTATCCATGCTCCTCTACTCTTCAATTATCTAGCTCAAAAACTCATTATTGCCAAAAAGATTTGCACATTTAAATTCATATTAAGAAAATGATTTATAATGTCCTTAGTATTTAAACAGCCAGTTTGGCCTATATTGTATTAACTAATATGGCTAAGAAAACAGGTTTAGACAAAAATTGGAGAGCCCAAAGAATGAAGGAAGGAATTGATGAGCTTCTTCAGCATCAATATTCAAATAAAAATGAATCATCAATTCACTTCTGCAACCCTCATGATATGGAACTTGAATGACTCTAAAATATGGAATGAGCTGCCTGGTTCAATTGTAATGAGAGCACGGGGACATTTTTCTGCTTCAGGGAATTTCTCGGAACAAGTGCAATTATACCACCATCACAGTCTTTCTTTCAATACAACATGCTCCCAAAAGTGTATCACATAGTCGACCCATCTTTTCCTTCTCATCCAAACCTCTTCCACTTAAATACAACATACACACACCAGACTTGGACATATTTGAAGTTACATTCACTGTAAATGCCAGTTTAAAGTGGAAAAATCCCTTTTTAATACCTCCTAAGTAGCCATCTTTATTTTTTTTATGTATAACCTATTCAAAATTCTGGACTGCACAATTATTCAGTGTATGCAATCTCTGATTACTACTGGCTCCAATAACTAATTGTTTCAAATAGGTTTCAGCAAAGTAATTTAATTAGAATTTGAATGAATGCTTATTTGAAGCCAACATTCAGGCTTTATTTCTGAAAATAGTACCATCTTTAATGATGAAGGGAAATACATAATAAATGAGTATTATAATGATTCAAAATGAATTTGATATTTTAAGACATTCAAGAGGTAGAGAGTGTTTAGAGATGAGAGAGAGGGAAAGAACACTGACATTTATAGCAATATGATGTTAGCCAATGTTGCAGGATGCATTTGGGAAGCTCAATGTGTTACCCTATTTTGTTGGAAAACACTTTTCTTCATAACCAAAGCTCACAGCAGAAGAATTTAATCATTCCTTAGTGACATTCTGCACTCTGACTCAAAAGGGCTTCTTTAAATGCTAATTCACCTTCCTTACAACAGTTTCCTAGAGCAAATTCCCTGAGTGGAATTCAGCTTGCTTCCTTAGAAGATGATTTCCTGATATTCATTCAGAGAAGTCTCATGTCTAGCAGGAATCTCAGGTGAGACTCTCATTTTACAATTTACTTTTATCTCCTCACTTAGAAGTAGATCACATGATAGGACTTTCCCCCAGTCTTTTTATCAGTGATGTGAGAAAGAACTCTAATGCTGCTTAGAATTTAATTACTTTCTAGAGTATGTGTAAAGAAAATAATAGCTTTTGCAAATCTAAATAGACTTTCTGTCAATTTTAGTTCTAGTTTTGTTACTAAAAGTATGCTTGTTGTTGCTTGGCATTCTGTCTTTAGGTATACAATGCAATTTGTTTTCCCTACATATCCCAAACTGCTCATACCCACTGTAGTAATCTCAGCTTCTTCAGGCTCTTGAGTTAAAGATGATAAAGTCATTAAAATGTGGCTCTGCCAAAAATGGAAATGGTTGGGATGCCAGTTATATACAAGAGAAACTTCTAATCACATTTTTTATTTTTTTGATGAAGATGGTAACACAATTTTTAACAAAAGAAAATCAATGTTTTCACAGAAATAATTTATCTTGGGACTTCTTGACATAGTTGTGACATGCAAAATGATGGATGCCTATTCTAAAATATTTCTACAACCAGACCTTTTATTTTCAATTAGATACTGTATTTTGCTTGTTTGTTTCTGGTAAATTAAAGGCTGGGCTGCAAGTCAAGATCCCTGGGATTTGTTCTTGGCTTCACTACAATTTTATGCATTTTGGCGCTTTATTTTCAATTTAACACTTTGGGGTACACTTTGTTTTTATCTCTAAATATGCAGGAATTTTACGTTCCCAACAATGTTGAGAGTTCACTGGTACTAAATCAAGTCTTGTAACACATTAATATTTCAGGAAGAATTTCCACAGTTGTGGCACAGAGAAGATACACTTGGTAATGTTTACTGAATGAATAAATCAGAAGAAAAATAAAAGAATAATGAATGAACAATTTTATTAAATTGATATAAAAATATCTACCATATCTTTATATAAAAATATCTACCATACATAATCTCATATGTTGTAGCTGCAATTAAGGTGATTTCAAATTATTTGCTACCTCTGTCTTTTTGAAACTTTGTATCTTTAGTGATATATTGGACCAATTGGATGCTGAAATGATGTTCTTGGATTTCTCAAGCTAGCTTATAAGAAGCCTTTGCATATCCTACCTGGTTGTCTTAGAGCTAAGCCTTCATGCCATGGAAAGTCCAACCACATGGATAGACCATGTACTGTCTCTTTTTGGCCCTAGCTTAGTGCCCAGCTGAAAGCCAGCATCAGTTTCTGGACACACGTATCAGGATGAGTTCAATCAGGAGAGAAACCTTACAATTATTTGAACCTGGAAAGTTTATACAATTATTAACTATAACAGAGGATTGAAGTGATAAGGGATTGACGGATTTGAAACAGGAATAGCAGATGCAATATACAATACAACAGCACGTATTATATAGTATGTTGCAGAACAACCATTACCACTGGTATTGAGATAGTGTCAAAACTAGAGCTGGCTCTCCGCTTCTGATCCTGCTCACCACCCCCTGAACCTGGCCTGGGCTGAGATTCAGTCCTTGTTGAATAAAGCATAGCTACTGAATGACAGAACAGTTCTGTAAATTGCCAGAAATCTGATATTAGGGAGTCAGGGAATCCTGTCCACTGGGAGACATCTCACCAGAGGTGCTCTATTGTAAAGCTGCCTAAGAAGTGTGCTAGGCAGAGTTGCTGCTGCTGCTGCTGCTGGGTGCTGCAGATCAGCATGCACTGCAGGAAGCAGGTGCTGGAGAAGCTGCACCAATGTTGAAACTACTGAGTGAGCAACACTGGAACTAGAAAGCAAAACCCTTTGCTCTTGTAATAGCTCTCCAATGACTTCCATTGACCAAACTCCAATGCCATCTGGAAAAAAAAAACACACTTTAAAAACATAAATGCAATTTTCAAAAGCAGGCAAAAAGGGAGAATTTGGAGCTTAGTCAGTTCATTGATAGCTGGTACACTAATGTGATTAGCTATCCCAGACTGGCTGCTCAGTCAGGCTCTCAGTCAGCTGCAGATCTGGCTGCCGCCTGGCAGCTACTGCATCAAAAACCAAAAGTGAGAACCACCTGAGTCAACCCTCAGAACAATGAGCGGTAATAGTGTATTATCACTTTAATTGATTGCTCCGTAGTGGTTTTGTTACACAGCAATAGATAACTGGAACATATGTTATCTGGTGTCCTAACTTGTTATATCTTATTTTCCTTTCTACCTTAAGGCAACCAGTAGATCTTCAGCAATTTTGAAATTGTACTTTTCTAAGTCCCTTGTTATGTTTTAGAAATTTGATTTTTTCTCAAATGGAAGCAACAGCCTGAAAAAGACTATGCTTTTTATAACAAAGAGTTGCACCCCATATTCAACACTGCAGTTTGAAGATCTTTTAGATTATATGTCAAGTTGAAAGAATGTTTTGTAGATAGCATTTCCTATGGAATAGCCCCATAGTACATCCCAAAAATCACATAATTTTAATGAGCTGAAAAAGGCTTTACTCAGTGTACTGTGTCACTTCATATTACAAAAATTAAAGTAGCATTTATTAAGAAAATTATATTTCTATAACATATGCAAGGAATTCTTGCCAAGAGGGTAAAATAAATACAAGTACCTGCTATGCTGTCTATACCTCAATAGAGACATATTACAGAGCTCAAATGGGCTTAAACATATGTCCTAATGGTAGATTCAAGGATATATGATGACTTAATAGTAAGAACCACTGTGAATTCACATGTTGGTAAAACTTATTCAAACTCCTGGGTAGAGATTTTGTCAGCATTTTACTCCTGGGAGATTACAATACAATAGAATCCTTGGGGTACCTATTTTTGTAGAAGCATTTGGCTTTTCTGCCACAACGTGCTGAAGCTACACCATGGCCAGAGAGTACAGACAATAATCATTTTTCTCTGGTCACCATAACCATTTGCTTTCCATGCTTACACTGGTTTCCAATCTGAATCCATAGAGTCCATGTGATTCCATAGGGTAGGATGTTGTGAAGAGAAGCTCTTAGTCATTGAATTTTAAATTCAACTTTTGTTATATGTCTTATGATTGAGATATTCTTATCTTCCCACCATGAAAATGATGTTCTTATCATCTTCTGCACCCATTTTCTTGTTTTTCCCTTCTATACCCTAGAGAAACTGATCTATGTGTATGTGAGAGTAAGGGAGAGGTTATTAATAGTAAGTAAGTATATAGAAACAGACTATTCAAGAAAAAATAGAATGTATGGGCATCCTATTTAATATCATTCCTTCTTACCTACTAAAAGAGTTTACTCCCCCAGATATCCTCATTCTTTCCTCCAACATCAATCCCTACCCATCCTCACTATATCATTCCTATCATAAACTCAAGCTACAGTAGATTTCCTGGTTTAAGAAAAAAATCCTCCTATGCCTCTTCCACCCTGCCAGGTGCAATCTAATCCCATTTCTAGATTTTCTTTAAAATTATATACATATGTATACACATATACTATATATATTATGGGGCATATATTATACAAGTGTCCTAATTATATATATACATATATATATTTCTGCTAATTTTCCTTTCTAATAATTTATATATCTAATTCATATATACTGTATAATATATAGATGAATAATACATATTTAATATATATTATATAAACAAATATATAAATTAATTTGTTTATATTATCCACTATATAATGTATACAATATATAATATATAGTATATTGTGTATATATAATTTTAAAGAAAATCTAGAGATGGGATTAGATAAATTATATATACTGTATAATATACTATATATTGTATTATATTATGCTACATAACAATACATAGTCTATATCGTATATAAATACATAAATGTAAAGTATATGTAACTATATACAAACTATATGTGTATATATTGTTTGTATATAATTTTAAACACACAGAAAGTATACATACTACACACACACACACACACACACACACACACACACACACACATTTCTACTTTGTTTCCCGGTTTATCTCAACCTACTTCAAAATTGACTTCCAAACCCATATCTCGACTAAAACCTTTGTTAATCACCAATTGTCTACTTGTGGACAAATATGATGGATGTTTTTCTGATATTTCCTTACTGGGTTTTCAACAATGATTCACAGATGACCATTTTCTCCTTGAAACACTTTCTTCTCTCTGCTTCACGAGCAGCATGCTCTTATTTACGTATTGCCACTTTATTTCTTCTCATTTTCCTTTGCTATTTTCTTATCTTCATAACTATTCATGTTAAAGTTCCTCTGAGATCAGTCCTGGGCTGCCTTTTCTTTTCTTACTCTACCTCTGCTTAGTGATCTCATTCATTTCTATGATTTTCAAACTCTGATTTATATTATGGTGACTCACAGATTTATACTTCTCACTCAAACTTCTTTTCTGAGCTCTAAATTTATATCTTCAACTTGCCTATTTGAATGTTTCAGATGAATTTCCAAATTTGCATGCTGAAAACAAAACCCATCCATTCCGTTCACACTCTGTACAATGTAATTATTCCCAATGATTCTATTTTTCAAATAAATGGCACCATCACCATCCATTATGAAGGTCAGAAGTTTAATTCTTGACCTTTTTCTTTCCCTAGCCCTTCAAATTTCATCTATCTATGCCAGCTATGTCTTCAAAAAATAAATGGACAGTCTATTCAGGTCTTTTTTGGTACTACCAGACCACATGGGTCCAAGCCTTTATCTATTGCTTAGACAAGATGAGCTTCTTAATTCTTCTTCCTTTTTTTTTAAATTTTGCCTGTCCCCAAGTCTGCTCTCCAAACTTGAGCTGTATCTATGTTTTAACAAATTTGTAGGAGACTGTGTTCATGATGTGCTTAAAACTCATTAACAAGTCCTCATTGCCCTTAGAATAATGTCTAAATGAGTTCCCACCATCTCCAAGGCCTTCAGGGTTCTGTCCCCTTCTCCTGTTATACCCCTCTGTCCATCACATTTTATTCTGCAGTCCCACTGGACTTCTGTCAGTTCCTAGAGTTCACTAGACACCTGGCAGCATAAGATACTCAAATGTGTTGCATTTATGGTTCATTGTACCTGGAATGCTGTTTCTCAGATCTTTCTTTTGTGAAAAATTGAAAACAATCTGAGTAAGCACCAAAAAGGGAAGGTTTGAATAAATTATAGCCCATTCATATTATGACTTCATTTTATGAATAGTAACCAATATTCAGCTGTTTTAAGGATACGGTGGATACATATTTTTATGAAAAAATGTCCAATCATACTAAGTTTAAAAGCAGGTTGTTTGCAATTTCCTGACTCTACAATTATTTCAAAATAGGTTAAAATATGTTGCAGAAAATATGTAAAATGTATAGTTTGTATAAAGTATAAAAATATATATTGAACATGTATAAAAACAAAAAGCATATGTCTTTTATATGTAGTTTTAAAGGCACAATAATAGTAGAAAAGGTTTCATACCAAACGGCTAACAGAAATTAGTGTCTGTGGGACTCTGTAATTGAAGGAAAACTTATATTTCCTACACTGTATACATTTGTTATTTTTTTAACCACAATATTTTTGCATTTATACATACACACATAACTATGTAGTTTTACCAAATACATCAATTTTTTTACAAGACAAAGTAAATGCCCTTTATATCATTCATAGTAGATATTTTGACTGAAAATTCTGTCAAATTCTGGGAATTTCCTGAAGTCAGTGGCCAGACAGAAACAAGAATTATTATTATAATATTTAATGACTTGATTTTTTCATTAAATTTTTCTCAATTTTAAGAGTCATAACCATGGGTCTTTAAATTCCTTTTCCTTTGTATATGTTCTATATGCCTTTCTCACTCTAAAGGATCTGTTATTAACACTTATTAACCTATGATTTTTACATTATGATATTTGAGGCTGAAGAAACAACTTTTAAGTTTGTGTTGTCGTCAGCCATCAGCTATAAACTGCATAATTTAAAGACAACTGAACAAGTTTATGTTTTTATAAAGCTCTTGAAAACAAAGTCAGTCTTAAAAAAATACACCATGCTTGTAGAAATTTCTGTGCCCCTATATCTGTTAAATGCAATCAGATCAGTCTTGTTTCTTTGTGTCTCCGGCACAGTGCATGAGACTGAATATTCTGACTTCTAGAAAACTTACCAAGTCCAAATATTTTATATGTAGTTAAAATTATCAGTCAACTGCTGAGGTTATGTTTTTTAATATTTATATAATATATAATATATAAAACATAATATATAATATGTATTATATATATAAAACCTCTAATATTTTATCAAGATATTTTCAATTGGGTGCCTGAAGTAATTTATTACCGAAGAAACCCAGGAAATACATGTTTTCATAAAATTAATTATTATGTGTTACATTCATTATAGTACATAACGATTTCTCTTCACTTTCTTCTTTTGAGCATAGTTGTTAATTTGCCCAAAAATTTCCACTTATTTTGTATTATTTCATATTTACCTATTTGAAATGGAATGGTCAGAGCGTGGGTAGTGAAATTGAAACCAAAATTTCATTCTATAGTTTTATTTGGTGAGCGGTGGGTTGGAGAGAGAGAGGAAGAAGGGAGGGGCAGTGATACTCTGTTTCAGTTATTTATCTTAAAGCTACTTCTGCTTATTTAACATTCTATGGTCAAATGATCTACATTTTATCTGTACAAAATATTGGAACTTTTAACACTTTTTAAGTATTAGAGAGATTTTTCACAATAGAATACCAAGTTTCTATGAAAGAAAAGTTTAAAGTTTCATACATCACACATTAGGAAGGAGGAGACACAATTATAAGGTTGTCTTGGCTAATCTGTTTTTTGTTTTTCTTTTTTTGTCATGGACTGGGCATTTTTTTTCCTTAAACAGGACTAGAGAGAGCAGTATTTGAACTAGGTATTTTCTCATATGCAGTAAACATCCAAGTAACAGCATCAGTCTCAATAAGATAGATTATGGAGCAATAATAAAGTATTGTCAAATCTCAGTAACATTACATTTTACTTCTTATTCATACTTCATGTTCATTGCAGCCTAGCAGAGGAAACCTACATATCATAGCACCTCAGGGATCCAGGGATACAGAGCATCCACCACCTTGAACATTGTCAGATGACTAGGAATCTCTGGAGAGGCTGATTCTAAAAATTACATGCACTAACGTAGAAATAAAACATGCCATTCTGTTCACAACTCATTGGCCAGAACTAGTCACATGAGGCATGCTTTGCCTACTCCTAATCACATGGGGACAGGTAAATACAATCCCAACATGAAATGCTGTGGTGAAGAGCCAGAAATACACAGTGGAGTGCATAATGACTGTCTTGGTTTTCATGACCAAGAACTCCAAGGAGCAGAAAAGTGTTATATTTCTTTTTCATATGTGTCTCTTTCCTTCTGTATCCTGAAACAAACAGTAGACACTGACAGCTGGTGGGAGAAGAGGCATGGAAGTAAAGGACTAACTGCAGCCTGCCTTAGAGTTTATTTAGTCATGCCGGCATTGAAATACCCGGATAATACTGCAGAATGAATGTGATACATGTACAGTTTTTTCATTCTCTTATTGTTGGTTGCCAAGAGCTTCATGTCCCTTCATTGCCCGTTTCTCCATTTCTCCATTTCTAGCCATAGCACAGCCTCTCAATTTTGCAGTGGTATTAGATATTACAGAATGTTAAGGAAAACGACAGTATTACAATATTCAAGGGAATGGTTTTACATTTACCTACTAAATATGACCTTTCGCAGCCTAGTCCAAGTGAAAAGTACCCAACCAACAGTGTTATAATAGTAAATGTTTAACAAATGAGTTTCCAAATAAACCCAGATTTCTAACGTTTCTCATATTAATGGTGTAAGTACTCTCACCATGAACAATTTTATTCGGATGTGCTATCACTAAACACAGAACTGGGAAAAGATGTGCACAATGGGCTTTCTTTTTTGCCAGCTAATAGGAGTCAGCTCCAGCATGACACTGAGAGACATAACTTTCATCATCTTTCTTAGTACATAGCTCAGTTTCCAAAATTATTCTCCATTTTTTCATCTCTAACTGCATACCCACAAATACATGCATACACATAAGCACACACCTCACTAGGGCAAAACCCAATTTTCAAACACAGCAGACACTTTCAATAAGAAACAGAAACCTTATCTTAAATGTTCCATTATGTTTAAAGCTATCTCTTAAACAACTTACATTAGTATTTACATTATTATAGCAAGAACAGTTACCTTCCCATGATCACTCTCACCTTAGCTTACCTCCTCCCTTTAGATCTCTTGGGAAAAAGAAAAATATATGACTCTGAACCATACGTGTCTTATGGCTGCTGCTTTTGCTAAAGCTTTGATAGCAGTTTTTGTAAATAGCTGTGTAAAGTATGTGTTGAAGAGAAGGGGGATGGGTGTGTTTATTATTTCCACTTGCATCATGTTGTCTGTCCCCTGTGAAGCCCATGAACCACAGGAATGATTCCCTACCTCATATCCTGACCCACCTTAGTAAACCACTACTCCAGCAGCTAGTTCAGCCTCCTTGCTCTTTTCCAGAGAACCACAATCACTCAGATCCTTATGCTTTGTTCATGGCATTATCCTACTTCTAACATACCCACTTTCATCTGCTTTTCCAACATTTAACAGAGCCTTATGTGCAGGGTTGTCATTGTTACGACACCGCACTTCTATTCACTTCTGTTTATGATTGTAGCTAACTCCCTTGCTAAAACTTGCCTTATATTTATCAATATGTTCTGTTTGTTTTCTATACATTGACTTTATGAAAATCTTCTCCAAAAATTTATGCACTCTTGATATCAAGCACTGTAATTCTCTTCTATCCCAATGGCATTTAGCAAGGAATTAGGTTGATAGCCAATACTTAAAAAAAAAAAAAAAAAAAAAAAAAAAAAAAAAAAAAAAAACCTTTCAGAATTAAAAGCCCATACCAAAGGTATTGCTTAAAAGTCCATACCAAAAGTATTACTTACTGTATTTCTTATGTTGTAAAAAGGGATACACTTGAGATCAGGGTTACAAATCGTTAGAGTGGCAAAATATACTTGAGGACAAGTTAGAATTTAATAACAAGTATTGAGTAAATTATAGAAATAAAATTAAAAATGAATAAATTTAGAAATTTAGTTTATGGATTATTCAAAATATTTAATTCATAAGCTCTTTTTTACCTTCATGCTGAGGCAACTTGTTGCCTGACTGGATAGAGGCCCACTCTGAAACTAACTTTGTCAGTGTCAGTAACCTTTTTCTACTTACCTGCAATTATTTCTCTGCCTCTTTGAAAAGCAAAATATTTAGTTATATGGGGAAGCAGGCTTAGCATTCTTTTTTTAATTGTCTTATTTATTTTTTATAATTTAAAAGAATCCCAATAAAATATCCTTTTTAAAAAATATATATATTTTATTGCACTTTAGGTTCTGGGGTACATGTACAGAACATGAAGGATTGTTACATAGGTACATACATGGCAATGTGGTTTGCTGCCTCCATCCCCCCGTCACCTACATCTGGCATTTCTCCACATGTTATCCCTCCCAACCTCCCTACCCCCTGCTGTCCTTCCTCTCTTCCCCCTACAACAGACCCCAGTATGTGATGCTCCCTTCCCTGTGTCCATGTGTTCTCATTGTTCAACACCCACCTATGAGTGAGAACATGCGGTGTTTGATTTTCTGTTTTTGTATCAGTTAAGCTTAGCATTCTTACTGGAGAATCTCATGAAGTAAAAATGTGGGTTCTACTATTCTAGTGCAAGTTAAAATCATTTGATCTAAATTTTAATTGATCAAACATTTACTGGATGTCTTCAGGAAAGGGGGAATGGGAAATAAGATTCAAAAGAGATGTCATATATGACATTCATTTTTAGAAAATTTGTCAAACATGCAAAATCATTTATGAGAACAAGTACACGGGAGCTAAAAAGTTATAAAGGTAAATGATATCTGGCACATTGAGGAAACTTACATGAAGAGGCAGTTTTGAACCTAGTTTTGAAGGAGGTATAATAGATTTAAAAGTACATACAAATTTGAAAATAAATATGGCAGAGGAAGAAACAAATATAAAACTATTTTTAGAGAGAAAAAATTGACTATTAGCTATTTGTAAGATATTTAATGATGATATTAAATACTGTTTGATATCATTTTTAAAATTCACACATATCCACAAAATTTTAAATATGTTGAAGAGATGTATATGGCTAGATTTGGGAATCCAGTCATAGAAGTTATGTTGAAGAGTAAAAGAGATGTGCATGGCTAGATTTGGAAATCCAGTACAGGTAAAATTTTCAGCTGCTTATCTGAGAAGATTAAATCAATAGCAGAATCACTATGAGATTTTTAAGAGAAAGATACCACATAAAAATAACATCTAAATATTATATTTATTATATAATATTTATATTATATAATAATTTATATTATTATATATAAATATATTATATATATTATATAAAAATATATAATAAAATATATAATATTTATATAATAATATTATTATACTACTTATGTAGGATAATTTGATTAAAGATTGCTTTAGGAAGCTCCATGTAAGATTTGTCCATATGTTAAACTTCTATTGGAGATATATATATATATGTATGTGTGTGTGTGTGTGTATTTATGTGTGTATATGTATATCACTCTCATTGTCACAATTTCTCAACTTACATAATGCCAAGGAATAAAAAAAAAAATTCTCTGTTGAACTGATATCTACATTTTTCTGTCTTCCAACCTTCACTTTCAGAGAATGAAGAGCTAAATTTAGTGTTTAATCACAGTAATTATTTAAGCCAGAATTTCTGTTGTGACTATGTGTGCATTTTATATATATAACTATATATATATAATTTTTCTTACTGACATAGGAACTATCTCAAATACATAGATATTTACAATTTTATTTATGATTTTTAAGGAAGATAGCATTATTAAGGGTGAATCTCCACTCACCTCTCCCACAAATACATACTTTTTGTGAGAAAATAGAGACATTTTGCAAGTCACTTATTCAATGCCCTCATCAGCTGCATACCAGGCACCCAAATTGATTTTAAAATGTTAATTGTCAGGTTCATTTTGAATATTTACAAGATTTAAAGGCAAAGAGAATATTCTTTTATTTACCAATATCTCTTTAACTTGTTCTATCTTAAACATAAAATTCATTTAATAGGAAGCGAAACATACTTTAAGTTATCTGTTAGAATGATAGTGAATATCCCCCAGATAATCTGATACAATAGTATCATTTTCAAAAAATCTAAATAAAATTTGACTTAACTTTTATTTTTTTCCTTTAGGGGGAATTCCAACATTATTTGGCAGGACTCTCCTCAAATTCTTGGGGAAATAAACTGAAAGCTTACGTAGTTCAAGAAAGTGAGCAGGTCTTCCAGTCTTCCATTATTAGGCAAAATCTTTAGACTCTCTCACTTGGTTCATACTTACATTTCCATTTGATAACAGGTATCTCCCAGACAGCACTAGCTACCTCTGTGCTAAACTCAAGGGAGCCCTACAGCTCCAGACCCCAGAAATTAGTTTAGAGTCTCCATACACTCATTTCTATGCCTACAGTTCTTTTCACTAATTCAAAATTGGAGCATTCCTCTATCTGTGCCATTCTAGAAAACCTGCCCTTGACTTTCAGTGTCCTGGGATCTAGTCATACTCTCCCCAAAAAAACAACCTGCATTGTCTTCAACTCTTTTCTTCTAGGAAGCCAGATTAATATTTTGGTAGGCTTAACCTTTCAAAGCAAAGTTTTCAGCACTGGTGGCATAGGAATGTGGGGAGAAGTACTATCCCACAAGCAACTAGAATGCATATTCCATTAGGCAGCTTTTATTTTTTCCATTTTTTTTTGTTCACTATTGTGTCTGCAGTATCAAGGACAGTGACTTCACGTATCAGCTACTCAGTAACTATCTGAGGGAAGGGAGGAATAGAAAGAAGGAGAAAACTCAGACACAAAAAGTCATGGTAGTATTCTGAAGCATTCATAGCAATGTACAAATTTAAAGTCTCAATAGATGATCTGATTATAATAAAATTTGGAATCAAAAAGATCTTTAAATGTTAGTAGTATAGTACTTCTTAAGCATAAGTGAAGTGCTCAAGCAGGGCACACTGCAAATGAGTATTGTCAGTATTGGGGGGCACAATGACTGGAGGATACTACCAGCATTTAATGCCCCAGGAGCTAAGTGTGCTAAATATGTTGCAATGTGTAACAAAGTTGTGTACAATGAGGACTTGTTGCACAAATCCAATAGAACTCCAGTTGAAAAGTGCTTATGTTTTCCTAACCTGTCTTTATACTTAAGTTCTCTATATTAAAGCACCATAGAGTGGTCTTCTAGGTTGTCTACTCAGTCCTAAGAACTCCTTCTGATAGAGGACATGCTATATCCAAGCTTGTTCCTATCTTTGAGAGCTCTGATGATCAGAGTGGAAAGCACAGAGTCAGATGCACGTGAGTTTAATAAACCCCAGCATTTTTCTTTCCCACCTGTACTAACTACAAAACTTTGTCTACATAGCTTCCTAATTCTGCATTAATTCTTCTACATGACGCCTCATCATCATACAAAGACAGTTATTGCCAACTAAGCAATCATTATTTTATTTTTCATAATTTTATTTGGCTTTCGTCATTCTACTGTGCCCCTTCTTAAGACTTAATAATTTATGTAAATGCTGCTTAAGGCATAGTGCTCTGAATTTAACCAAATATTCCAGATGAATCTGAAATTATGTAGAAAAGACTAAAATCCTCACTTGGATCATTCTAGTTATTCAACTGCCTTTAATGCTTCTTTTAGTTATTTTATCAATTTTTATATTCCTCCCACCTTATTCTTTCTTCATGATGTGCCTAGTATAGACAAAGATCCTTGAGTTGCTCTTTTTCCCATATGTCCTACTACTAAGCCACACTTCTACAGTCTTATGTTTGTAGAGTTCAATTTTTGGACCTAATTTTCTTTTTAATAGATCTTTATTTATTTGACAAATAAAAATGTATATATTTGTTGTTTTGAAATACGTATACATTGTAGACTGGCCTCAATTTTACTCTTTTTCTCATTTTATTGAAATTCTTTAATTATTTTATTCTGTGAAAAAAAATCTTCAACTAATTTTCTAACCATCTCAGCATTACCTTATCCATAAATGTTATATATACACAATATGCATATCATAAATTTCTTCAATGAAAGCCCAGATAATTTTTATTACAGTAATGGCCTGTGAGAGCCATATGACTGACAAGCCATAGGACGCTATTTAAAATGACTAACAATTATTATCTCACTTAGGAACTTATCTAATGATTTTTTTTCCCTTCAGGCAGCCTCTATCATTCCATCTTGGCTGAAAAGACATTACATATTTTATCAAGTATCCAGCTGAGCTCCAAATATACCTTCCCTCACCATATTGTTCTAGGTCTAACAATTTATGTTTTAAAACAGAAGAGAGGGGAGTTTGACATGAATTTGACCTCTGCTATATCCTGATTCTAATTACTGATTCTTCTCTCCTTGCTTTTCACAAACCATGTTTTTATTAGTGTCAAAGAATCTTGCCTGATCAAAGTCCAGTTCACTAGGCGATAGGTTGGAAAGAAAAAATCTTTCACCATTTTTTAAAAATTAAAGGATAATTGTCTATCTCCAATCTTTTTTTAAGCTTCTCTCATCCTATATTTTCCATTATTATAAAGAGGAGTTCAGTAATCTTGGCTGGAATTCAGTTGGCTTTCTAAAAATTTACGTAAATAGTCTGGACCTAGGAGAACAACCCATTTCAAGAAGCTTACTGCTCTCTGAGGATTTATTCTCTGGTTTTGGACTTTAGTTCCCTAGTACTAATATAGTTCTGACCTTTATAAACTGAAGAGATCTCTTTCTAACTGAAAATGCATCAGCTAAACCGACAACAAGCAGTCTTGCTTTCTCTGGGTCACCCAGTATAAAATAGTGACTAAAAGTGCAGGCATTGAAATCATGACACTAGGTCGCCATCAAACTGAGCCATACACCACCATTTGCTAGCAGTGTAATCTTCGGCCATTGAATTACCTTCACTGATTACAGTTTTCTCATCTGCAAAGTACAGAAAATTATCCTACCACATATGGTTATGGTTAAGTATTCACTGTTATCATCGACATCAAGTTCATAACACAGTGGCTATCTCTTAGACATCATTGGTCTTGTCTTCAATGTTAAATGAAACATCTACTTATTTTTTCTAATTCTTGATTATCTCCTTTGATCACAGAATTATTAAAATTTTGAATACATTTGATTGTATTTTAATCAAAAGAAGATAACATTTTGTATACTTCTCTGTATTAATGGTAGAGAAAATGTTAGCTCACAAGGACATAATTAGGAACATTTGATGGGAATTCCAAAAAAAAATTGAAAAAGGCAGCTGAATTGACATCTTGTGGAAACAAAGATGAACTTTGCCTACTTCT
The DNA here is from genome assembly GCF_001604975.1 of Cebus imitator. Lineage (NCBI taxonomy): Eukaryota > Metazoa > Chordata > Mammalia > Primates > Cebidae > Cebus > Cebus imitator. The sequence goes on along the minus strand of NW_016107404.1, from coordinate 6,948,483 downwards.
CAATTTTGGCCACATGTTCTTGCTCCTTCATTTGTGGAAGAATAGGATGCATTGTGCATTGATGATTTGAGTAATAGAAAAACTGTAAATGGTTATAAATTTTGTGGAGGAAAATAATGACTTCAAGAGCCAATATATTTTTGAATCTTGGCACAGGGCTTTATTGTGATGACTAAAACAAATGGAATATTTCCAACTGGAGAGTAACACATCAAAATGTTTCTTATTCTGCCCTGACCAATAACTTTTCTCTGCTTATTTCAAACAGAAAAGTAAAATTTTCTGAAAAAAAAATTGAATAAAATATTTAGGGTCTGTAGAAGTAGAAAAGTGGGACAACAGACCAAGATGCAGAAACAGGATTCCTTGAAAACTGCTGAATTCCCAAAGATCTATTAATCATATCTATATCTACCTATCTACCTATTTCAATCTAAATTTTTAGTAAATATATATATATATATAACACACACACACACACACACACACACACACACAGACACATTTAAGTCCCTAGATAATTTTTATTAGTACCCTTTTTTTCCCCCCGGGATTCTGTGACTATGACAAAAAAAATGTAAAATCACTATTAGGATAAATGAGCTATAGATTCTGATTATTTATGAAACAGTAGGCATAATTGTGGTTTTTCAGTTGGTATCTTTTGAAACACTAAAGTTTAATGGGATAATAAATAATCTACTTGAATCAAGACAATGGCCCCTGAATGTTAATATTGTGCTTTTTGTCTTGGCTTTTGTGTGATGAGCCATTTATAATTTTTAAAAAGCTACCTGGGAGGACAAATGTAATAATGTCTTGAACCCCTAGGCAGAAAAGCGCTATATAATTACATCTTTAAAATATTATTGCCATAGTTTCGTTCTAAAATTTTTGTTACTTACAGGGAAATGTTTTAATAGGTGAATCCCCCTGGTTACAGTGTTTCTTCCCCTTCTGTCCAGAAGTGTTTTAAATGAGCTGAAAATGGTGCCTCAGTAAAGCAGAGTGTCTCCCTTTGGGAAGCATCTGGATTAGGAGCACTTGACCTTTTTGAGTTGGGTATGCAGAAATTGCCAATAAAGATTTTACAGGAAAAGAAAGTGAGCTGACTGAAAATTCTATGTCTTAAAGCTTTAGATAACTTTTGTTTGCTTTATTTGCTCCAATTAACATGGTTAAACTCTGGGTTCTATAAGGAAAACAACGTTTTTGAAACTGATATATTCAGGAATAGGAGTTAGATGATAGTTGTGGTTTGTAGGAGTTAGGTTGCTTCTTTCTGAAATAACTTATTTATCATTTCAGTAAGTATTAACTGAATATACTTTGTGCTAATTACTGACAACACAATGGCAAACAAAACCTGAAGGTTATGGTTTAGTAGCAAGACAGATTCTAATCAGAGGTAGTATTGTAATTATTTCGACTATGAGGAAGGAGAAGTGCAGCATTATAAGAGCATGCAGCTGGTGTCCTGATCTCATAGGAGAGGTAGTGGTGGTTAGGGAAGATTTTCCTGAAGAATATACATCTGAGTAAGTCAATATTATCTTATTATCTCATCGTTTTTAGCATAAGGCATTTTGTATCTAATCATGTTTTTCTTTGTTCTCCAAATACCTCCTGAGACAGGTTAAATAACAAATGCTTAATTATAAGACAAGAACAAGAGAAATTATGTTACATTGGAATTTTTCAACCCCCTTTCTAGCCCGCTGAGGCATTAAGTATGTTTTGGTTTGGCATTAGAAAGGATTAATATAATTGGCTCAATGGTGAGCAATTAAATTTTACTTCTTAAGAATGTTATTGGAATTAGTTAGACTGAGTCCTGCCGTATTCTCTTTGTTCTAATGTTGTGAATACTAGAAACACCAGCAATGATATTATTTTCATCAACTGGCTAAAGATAAGAAAGACAGTAAAACTGTGTTTTATAAACAATTCTATGGAATTTTTCCCACATAAAAATAAAGCAGAGATGGTCTTAGTATTCTTATTAGCAGTTTCAGAATGTAGCCAAAAGCCGTATTTATAAAGACACATGTCCTTCAATGCCTGCAAATGCCTCTAGAGTAGACTGTGTTTCACTTGTTCTTGTGGGAAAAGTTTCTATTGCAATTGGACTGGATTATATCTGTTCTGCAAATAGTGACATTCATTTCCGTTTCTGTCATTCAGATATCTTTCATGAGTTTTCTTTTCCATTTTTAAAACACAAGGCACATGAAAGATGCTATATAAAATCAAATTCATTTTTATAATCTCTGATGGCATCTTCATCCTGTAACTGCTATTCTGGGATTTTGTAGCCATAACACAAAGAACAGCAATCAACAGCAGAGTGCAGGATGAAATTAGAATTGCTGTGCCTGATCACCCAATCAGACACTGTAGCTTCAGTTGAACACATGCTTTCCCTATAACTGTCCATTTGCAGAAATTACGAATAACCTTTTAATGCCCATCTATAATCAGTGTAACTTAATTTTGTTTTTTTTTTTCACTCCAGAGTTCAATCAGAATCCCAAAAAAGGTAGCATTTTTGAGTTGAAACAAGATCATTCTGTACCAGTTTAGGAATGTTATCCTTAATGTTTTTGCGAAGGAAAATTTCAAAAATGGTAAACCAGTTCTGTTGAGACTGTTTCACATTCATATTAGATTTATAAAGAAAGTCTGTATTTACAACTAAAAATGATAATAAATATAACTAGTCATGATTAGTATTTTTTATCAAAGATCCTTAAACTCTGACAACTTCTTATTATGGCAAAGACAAGACTTAAGGTCTAAAGCTACCCCAATTTTTAACTTCTCTGTAAATTCTATGTACTTTTCCCAATGAAGAAACCAAGATTAAGTGATTTGCACAGTGTCACAAAGCAATGTAGCAGCATGTCAAAGACTGTAATTCAGCACTCCTCATTAGTACAGTTTGATCAGTATAATCAGCTCTACTACCTCCCTGAATTAGATAAGGTTATCTCTTTCTGTAAAAGTGCTATACTCACAGACCACTTCTATTCCTTTTCCAAGGTCAAAAATAATCCCATTAGAATAAGTTAGGAATATTAAGATGATCCTTTTGATCTTAATTTGTAGTGTTATATAGTGTAATTCTTTCTCCAACTCATCCATTACTTTATTCAATGACTATTTATTAAGATATATAACAGGCTGAGTGTGGTGGCTCAGACATGTAATCTCAGCACTTTGGGAGGCCAAGGCAAGTGGATCATGAGGTCAACACATGGACACAGGGAGGGGAGCATCACACACTGGGGTCTGTTGGGGGGGGTTGGGGGGGGGACAATGGGGTGTGGGGAGGTTGGGGAGGGATAAGATGGGGAGAAATGCCAGATATAGGTGACAAGGGGGGGATGAAGGCAGCAAACCACATTGCCATGTATGTACCTATGCAACAATCCTGTATGTTCTGCACATGTACCCCAGACCTAAGGTACAATGAAAAACTGAAAGGAAGTGGGAGGAAAAAAAAAAAGAGATCAAGACCATCCTGGCTACATGGTGAAACTGCCTTCTCTACTAAAAATACAAAAATTAGCCAGGCATGGTGGCAAGCGCCTGTAGTCCCAGCTACTCAGGAGGCTGAGGCAGGCGAATCGCTTGAACCTGGGAGGTGGAGGTTGAAGTGAGCCGAGATCTCCCCACTGCCCTCCAGCCTGGCGACAGAGTGAGGTTCCATCAGAATTTTGTTCATATCTGTATTTCTAAGCCCTAGTACAATGCCTCCCACATGATAACAACCAATAAATAATTGTGAATGGAATAAAATGAGTTAAACTGATTTGAACTCTAACATTTTCCTCTGAGGTAAATAAACGTATAAACAGTAACTTGCAATTATGTCAGTTGTGGCAGTAAGTCAATGGATGCCAGTACAGAAGACTTAGAAACCAATACTACCTATACTATGCTTCCTCTATGAATATTTCCAAAACTGCCTCTACTGTACTTTCCATCCTCATACTATTAATACTTCCTATGACCAGCTTCTCTTCTCCCAACAGATCTTTGGAAAAAATTGCATAATGTCTAGCTGATTTAGTTTTGAGATAACTTGAAAGCTGAAAGACTGTTGTTACTACAATTGAGGAAAGTTACAGATCTCTGGGGATCCTGTCATAAAGATTAGAATCTTTACCTGAGGTCGGGAGTTGGAGACCAGCCTGGCCAACGTGGCGAAACTCTGCCTCCACTAAAAATATCAAAATTACTTGGGCGTGGCGGCGGGTGCATGTAGCCCCAGCTACTCGAGAGGCTGAGGCAGGAGAATCGCTTAAACCTGGGAGGCAGAGCTTGCAGTGAGCCGAGATCACGCCACTGCACTCCAGCCTGAATGGCAGAGTGAGACTCCATTTCATAAAAGAGAAAAAGAAAAAAGTAAAGCTCAGAATCTTTAAGGACTGGCTAATTAAGTCCTATTTTCTACTTTATTTTTGCCACAGATCTGGGCTTTGTTCAGATTATAGGAAGGCTTTCAAGTAATAAAACTCCAAATATCTTAAAAGCTTATGAATCAGCCTTGTCATTTATTCCCATTGTGGCATTTTAGGACTCTGAGTTTTGGAGTTTTTGTTGTTCTTCTATGACTAAGCCTCTGTTTTCTTTCCTGTATCCCTGTCAATGGAGTTTCAGTTTTTACTCGTGTGCCCAATTCCCTGATTTCATTCCCTATTAACTGCCTCAGCTTCTTTAGTTTCAGGGTCTTTCTTACACTCTGAAAAATTTGGCTGTCCTTATTGAGATCTCATTTTTCACTGGCATTAGCTCTTCTGCTTTGATCTAGAACTCACAATCCTTTGCTTTGCTCATTTACCACTTTTCTGCCATTATCTGCTGCTCATCTCAAATACGGGGAGTACCTCCCCCCACACTCCCACCACACACACCTTGACTATCCAACTTCCTTTCTTTATGACGTGCCATCTTGATACTGTGACATGGTAAAAGCCCCATAAAACTGCATACCTCAACCATACCTCGGCTTTCTGTTGAAACTGCTCTCTGTAACCCAAATGTGACAGGCAAGGAGTCCAAACCCATGCCATCTTGGCCCCTGTGACTTGTAATAAGTAATTGAGGACTGTAATTTCCACCCTACCCAGACAATGTATAAACAAATTCTAATCTTGACTTTTTTGAACCACTGAAGTAACAATCAGAATGTCAAAAAGTCCCCTGGCCCTCGGAGAGTCCAGAGCCCCTCACCCTCATCTTTGCCCAGGAATCCACTGGAATGTCCAGAGCCCCTTATTCTTATCTCTGCCCAGGAGGTGATTTACAGAATCCACTAGCCCTCAGAATGTTGGAAGACCCTCAACCCCACCCCTGCCCCTCACCCTTACTCCCAAGGTGGTTTTATGGGTATAAAAGGTCTTGACACCCTCCTTTCAGGGCCATGGGTTGGAGAGACGCAAGTCCTCCTTGGCCACCGGCAATAAAGACCCTGCAATTTGGCATACTTTTGTCTTGGTGTTGACTTTCTATGCTCGGGCCAGTACAACAATATCCTCCCAATACCTGCTCCTTCAGCTGTCTGCTTACTGGATCCCAGCCATTCTTGGAAAGAGAGAATGGCTTAATTAGCATAGCATGGTCCTGAATAAGACAGCAGGGATGGGTGCTGCCCTGAGGAGCTTCTAGACACACAGCTCTTACCAGAGTTTTCTTAGACACAACCTGTAGGCAAATGTATGAACACTGAAGTGTAAAACTTTTGATAAGAACTACTCAAGTGTTCTTTTTCTTTGGATGAATAATGAGAAAGCATAGTCTCTTGGAATTTAAAAATGCTGGATTCAGAGTCAAGCAGTCTGCTTCCTCAATCTCTGGGAAAGAATTCATCTAAGATTTCTTTGAGAAAATCATTTGGTATTAGCTGTTTTTACTTATGTTTCCATGCAGTCTGCCAAATAATGTGTTTCTCCTTTGTATTTGTGCCTGGTGAGTATTCATAGTTGCTTAATGTATATCTTTACTTGGTTGCTATTTGGCCAAGTGTTTTATTTTTTTTTACACAAAATCCTTAAGTATTATTTTTGCTCATCTCTAAAATTCTGTCTTATTTATTCTTTATTTTCCTTGGAATGAATATAGTTTCCTGAAATGAGTTTATCAGAATCATAGGGATTAGGGGGAAATTCTCTCTTAACCAATTTATTTCAACTGTTATTTACCCACTTGCTTACTGGAGATCATATATGTTTTATTTGTCTTGAAATCCATAAACAGAACATATTAAAGTAGTGAATCATATCCCCTACCGACATTAATGTTCTTCTCTGCAAGCTTGTGAAGCCATTTTGAACATATGCATAAATCCAGATGCTGTGATATAATAGCTTAGGGAATTAGGCAGCCTTTTTCATTCTGTTCTGTAAATAACAAGAAAAAGATAAAATGATTTTATCATTAAAGAAACACTCTCTTGTCCAAACCTCTTAAAGGAATAGTCAATTTTCCTAAGTTATAAAATGTTCAATTGATTTCTTTTACAGAACATTTGTTTCTAATTGAAATTTAGCATTTCAATATGAATCTACTTTTTGAAGTATGCAATCAAGTACATTGAGGCCTAGGATATATTCTGATTTAGTAAAGTCTGTGAACACCAAGTAGAGTGGATTTTCTCAGGTATTTGACTTTTTCATTGAAATCTGGTAAGGTTAATATTATAAGAAGTGAATTAGGTTATAAAAACACACTATTTTGAATCCAAGGACTATCTGTGTATTTTTTTTTCAGTTGAGATTAAAATGAGAATGATTGTGTACGCCAAGCATAGATTTTGTGTGTTTGAATGGGAACGAAGGAATAAAAAAGAACTATTTGTATAGTATTTCATAAAATCAAATAAGTTCAAATATAGGACCATCATTTATTTTGTAATTATTGGGTTAAAATTACTTTTATTAAATAAAATAATGGTTGACATTATATGGTAGCTTTTAAAGAAAATACCGTTATTTACAGATGTGTGAAATTCTAAAGTTTAGGAGCTCCTATTTTAGAGGACTATAGAAAAAGTGAGAAGATCATCACAGACTCATATAAAAGTGTTAGCAGCTAAGCTTACAGTTATTTACAGTGTTCTTATTTCTCACAAGGAAAACTAACTTCGGCAAAATGAAGTTATTCTCAGGAAAACATTTAAAGGAAAAACATCCTTACAGACTACATTTGCATTTGAATGGTTTTATTCCCTTTATACTCTCAAAAAGTATTACATTAAATATTAATGCAACATTTTGCTCCTGTTATTGTTCACTTTCACTTCTGCTAAACATTAACTTCTCAGCCTATACAAGAATAGGTAGATGAGAAATGGTGTTTAGTGATACAAAGTAGCCAATCTCAAGTTACCATTTTAGTTCCAAAGTGGTTTATTGTGTAATACAGGCAATTCAAAATGCTGCCACTATTCACATGAAGTTATCAGTATGCTTCTTTGCTTACCATAGCCTGCTTCTTTTCTATTCTTTCTTTCAAAAATGCAATTGCTTGAATAGATAGTAATTATAATACAAAATGGAAAACATCAGTATAGAAGTATGTTTCTTTTCTTTTTCTGGTACTGACAAAGTATAATAGAAATAAGCTTTCTAACCAAGATTAGCCTTCCCTATAGAACAGGACATTAGTTTTGTGAGCCTTTTTAATAAAAAAAAAAAGGAAGCACAAAACCGTCACAGAATAATAACAAATATTATTATAACAACTAGGAGTTTTAGAAACAAAACTGTCACTGCTAGTCACTTTTCCATAAAATATTTCATTTGTCCCTATTGGCTAAAAAATTAATGCATTTCACCAACCTTGGGCAGCTGAGTAGTTCTATTGAGGTTTTTATAAAAAAAAAAAAAAAAAAAAAAAACCTATCAAATCACTTGGTCCTCATCTCTATCCTTCACTAGCAGTGTTTCTAATATCTGTTGTATATAATAGAATCAACATGTAGAGGCAAGGTGATAACGTTAACACTGCCTATTTTCCAACCCAGCATACAGTGGGCTTTCAACTAATGTAAACTGGACATTGATCAATTCATTTTTCACCTAAATCCTCTATTTGGGGGCACACTTTTTTTTCCAGGAATAAGGTTGTGCAGAATCTGCCATTCTCCTATTCAGTAGCAAATGCCTACTGACTGAGCACCTTCTATGAGCCAGCTAGTAGTTTCATTACTGCTGAGACAAAAACACATTTTAAGAAACAACCCTGAAGTCTAAGGAATTTTCATTCCAGTGGATAAGAGTTCTACAAGTATAGGTAATTTTTGTATGATAAGATACATAATTGAAGTTATTCATTGAGTACTATGTGAACACAAAGGAGAGAGTTTCAATTTATATTGAGAATTAGGAAAAATCACTTGAGAGCATAGCCCTTATGCTTAATACCAAAAAGAAGAATATGATTTACTCAGGCAAATAAAGGTAGGAAGACAATTTCCTATGTCTCAGGTGTAAGATACAGTCTGAAAGGAGGAGAGTAAATAAAATGGACCACCAATCCTGGTCAGTGCAGTACTATACATCTGTATTATTTTTGGCCAGAAATCTGTGTAAGTATCTGTGTAGGTTTCCTAATACTGCAATTAGGAAAGTATTCCCCTTCCTCAGTATGGATTTAGACTTTACTGTTTCTATGAATATATGAATATATCATGGATCCAATAATTATAACTAAAAAGTCCAGGAATAATGAACAAAAGCTTTTTCACCTCAAACTTGACAAGGAAACTTTGGACAAGATGGGACCTTGGAGTGCTCAAGCCTGATCTGAAATGCAAGTCTAAAGATCCCTGCCTCTTTTCACACTTTCTTGTATGCACATAAACACGCAACTGTATGTGTCATTTTAAACTAAACAACTTGATCCTTAGAAAACATACTGTTATATGTCATTGGAGCTGAAGGATTGGATTGGTGCGAAAAGTTCATTGTGAATTTTGTGATGCGTCCTCCAGATCCCTAATTGCTGAAAGTCTTTCTCCAGCTGCTGGGAATATTGTCATCAGAGAGCCACTTCAGGGATTGCCTCAAGTTCAGAAAAACTGCTTGCTCATGGTTATATCCCTTTCCCAGGGAAGGGATATAACCATGACATCATATGTATATTCCCACACCAATCAGTCATTTGAGGCACATCTCCAATGTTATAAAGGAGTTTATCTTGGTCAAACTTGTCTGTTCACTGTAGAATTAGGCAAGACTACATACATGACCCCTACAGTTTACAAACATTTTGGTATAATTTCTATATAAAGTGGTAATCTGTATTAATATCACATATAATATGAAAGTACGTCTTCTTATTCCCCTTGCCACACCACATTCACAAAGATATCCATACACACTCACACATACTATATAATATTAGCCTGAAAAAATAATTTGTTAATGTAGTTTATTAAAATATGTATTATTTATTTTTATTTTTATTTTTTGTGACAGAGTCTCACTGTCATCCAGGCTAGAGTGCAGTGGTGCAATCTCAGCTCACTGCAGTCTCCCCCCAACCAGGTTCAAGCCATTCTGATATCTCAGTCTCCCAAGTAGCTAGTATTACAGGTGTGCACTGCCATGCCCAGCTAATTTTTGTATCTTTTGTAGAGACAGGGTTTTGCTGTGTTGGCCAGGATGGTCTTTGAACTCCTGGACTTAAGTGATTTACCCACCTCAGCCTCTTAAAATGCTGGAATTACAGGCATGAACCACCGTGCCCAGACTTATTATGCTATTTATATATATACTTATACTGAGTTTATCAAAATGCTTTTTTATTAAAAAGCAATATGTGATATAGTTGAAAAAAACAAAGCATATAAATAAGTAAAATATTAAAAGGAAGCAGAGATAATTGCTCATATCATATAATCATTTTTATATTACGAATCATCTATAATATAAAATTAACATAATAAATACTATGCATTTTATATAATGTGTTCTGAATCAGCCTATAGATTACATGACCAACATTTAATCATTGGTGCTTTATATGTAATATATATGTGATATATGATGTGAATGATATGTATAACTGTTTATATCCTAAAACAAAACAGGACTTAGATATAGAATTACACACATATATATATGTAAATATAGGTGTATGTATAAACATGTATATTGCATACATATATGAATATAAGTATGTATATGCCAGTCTTAATTTGTGACTATAAAATTATAAAATAAAATGCCACTCTAGCAGAGATTTTGAGAATCTTGATAATAGTATTGGATTACAGTGTTTTCAAGTATTCAGAATTTGAGAATGATGATATCCCATGTGCATTTAGGCATTATCTACAAGCTTCCAGCTAGTCACTCTCTTTTCTACAATTTTTGAAGTATGTCATAGAACTTGACCGTCTAATTTTTAGTGCTTTACAAACCACTTCCGCATTTTTCTATGTCAATGTCCTTAACTTTGTTATTATTAGTAGCATGGCTTGGATTATATATTTGGAACTCTCTTAAATATAATAGTTTTTAAAGTTTGTGTCTTCTACATGTAACAGATTAGAAAATGATCTTACTGAAAAAAAAATGGGAACCCAATTCTTATGCATATATTTGGCCCAAACAGGAACAAATATCATTAGAACTCTAGTTTTCATTTCTGCAAATGAAAACTTTGCCTCTGTTGCCAAAAGTAGGCTAGTAATATTTTATATTTGCCACTTTTCTTCACCCATTGCTGTTGTTTATGACAGAAGATTAACATTTTTAGGGAGAAAGCAAAATCTTGTATATCTTGGTTAAGTTACATAAAATCTGGTATACTTTGAGAGAAGGAGGATTTATTATTATTCCTTTGTTCATTCAACAAATGTTTGTTGAACATCTGCTAAGTGCCAATCTCTGCTCTCATGTTAGGAACATAGCAATGGAGTTATTAAAAATAAAACTAAACAAAAACAAAACCAAAAAATCTGAATTCTATTATTGATTTTCATTTTATTTCAAGTCTAAACCCGTTTGTAAAATTCAGTTCACATATTCACTTAAATAGTTTTATTGTATCTTTTTCTTATCCAGAAAGAAAATCTGCTGATCTCTACATTTATTGATATGTTTATTTCACTCTGACAGTAAAACCATTGAAAACATTGTTCATTATTATTATTTTTCTTTTTCAACTTTTTAGAATCGGGCAGTACATGAGCAGGTTTATTACAAAGGTATATTGAATGATGCTGAGGTTTGGAGTACGACTGAATTCATAACCCTTTTAGGGAACATAGAATCCGCTAGCTGATTTTTCAGTCCTTTGCCCTTCCATTTATTCACCTCTAGTAGTCCTCAACGTCTATTGTTCCTATCTTTATGTCCATGTGTACCTAATGTTTAGCTCGTACTTAGCGATAACATTTGATATATGATTTTCTGTTTTTGCATTATTTCATTTAAGATAATGTCCTCCAGGACATAATTTCATTCATTTTTTTTTTTAGCTATGTAGCATTTCATGACGTTTATATACCATATTTTCTTTATTTAGTCCACTGTTGTATTAGTTTGTTTTCATGTTGCTATGAAGAACTGCCAAGACTAGATTATATATAAAGAGATATAATTGACTCACAGTTCCACATGGCTGGGGAGGCCTTAGGAAACTTACAATCATAGCAGAAGGGGAAGGAAACACATCCTTACTCACATGATGGAAGGAAGGAGAAATGCCAAGCAAAAGGGGAAAAAGCCCCTTATAAAACCACCAGATCTCATAAGAACTCAACTCACTATCATGAGAGCAGCATAAGGGGAACCACCCACATGATTAAATTGCCTCCCACTGGATCCCTCCCATGACACTTCAGGATCATGGGAGCTAAAATTCAAGATAAGATTTGGTTGGGAACACGGCCAAACCATATCAATTGTTGATGGACACCTGGTTTTATTCCATGTTTTTGCTATTGTGGATAGTGCTAGAAAAAAACCCAGGACATAGCCTTCTCAATATTGGCCTTGACAAAAAATTTATGGCCAGGTCCTCAAAAGCAATTGTAACAGAAACAAAAAATTGTTAAGTGAGGCCTAATTAAAGAGCTCTTCACAGCAAGAGAAACTATCAAGGAAATAAATAGACAATCTGTTGAATGGAAGAAAATATTTGCATACTATGCATCCAACAAATGCCTAATACCCAGAATCTATAAGAAACTTAAACAAATCCACAAGCAAAAAACAGCCTCATTGAAAAGTAGGCAAGCACATGAATGACACTTCCAAAATAAGACAATACACACAGCCAAGGAACATATGAAAATACTCATCATTGCTAATCATTAGACAAATGCAGATAAAAACCACAATGAAATCATCTCACACCAGTCAGAGTGGCTTTTGTTAAAAAGTCAAAAAATGGCATATGTTTGTGAGGCTGCAGGAAAAAGGGAATAGATAGACATTATTGGAGAGAATGTATATCAGTTTAGCAACTATGGAGAATAATTTGGAGAATTCTCAAAGAACTCAGAGTTGAACTACAACCCAATAATTCCATTATTGGGTATATGCGCAAAGGAAAATAAGTAATTCTACCAAAAGGAAACATGCATGTGCATGTTCAAGACATTATTTTTTTAAATGATACAGAATTGTCAAAACCCTTTTAATTTTTGAAGCCAACAGTATATATTTATAGGTTTTTAGGCAATGTTTGGGAAAGGCACCTCTTTTCCATATTGTTGTCATTACTGGAACTCCCCTAAACTTTATGCTTCTCAATCATAAATAACTTTTGCTACAAAAAATAATTAACTTCCTATTAACTCTCCTTTTCTGCCTAATCTAATGTATTCCAATTGAACAAAAAAAAAATCTTGTGACGGTGTCATTTGAAACATGATCATCTTTCACACAAAATAATTTGAGAACTACTGGAATAAGAGAAGTAAATGGTGACTGACCAAAGCCAATAAAGTTTTATGGAAATAAAAGACAATGTTTAATACTTTTAAAACTCTCTATTCTAGTTGGATTTAGATTTGGTGACACATGCCAGTCTACATGATTGAATATAGTAATCAAAAGGAAAAAATATTACCCTTAAACTGCTATTTCATATTTTAATAAGTCAGTGTTTTAAAAGAAGTGAATATCACACAGTATGTTTGTGGATATCATGTTGTTGAACAATCCTTTGAAAAGCATTCTATGAAGTAAGCTAAGCTTGGTCCAATTAATTTTTTATATTATTACATAATTTACCATTTGTGCACTTACCAAAGCATTTATTTAAAAATACTAATATGCTCAAATAAAAGAATAATATTCTGGAAGGTGGTCATGGATACTTTTTAAATGATATAGTGTATGTTTAAAGAGTTTTCCTTTGGCAGCAATTTGTTAAAAATGACACCATCAGTCTCTTTTCTTTATGAAAAATTATCTCTAAAATGACTTGTTGAATTTGAAGCCCTAATTAAAGACTTAGCTGGCAAGTATATTAAATTATACTGTATAAAAGTGCATGATGCTCAAATGGATCTAACTTAGAGTACTTCTGGACAATGCCACATTTATCTACCATACACTATTCTTCAGATAATCGACCTTGCTCTCCACTTTACTGTAAATGAAAAGGGAAGCTGCACCAGACAGGTCCATAACCTCTGAAGAACTAAACATGCTGACATAAGCAATCCATATATTTGCATTACTCATGCTAAACTAACAGACAATAGTATTTACAAGGCTTCACTAAATGCTTAAATCTATTTTGTGGACAAAAGGATTTTTAAGTTAATTCATTTTGTGGAGAGAATAATTTAACCAAGTTAGCATTTTGTTGACAGAATTATGATGAAATTCATTTTGTCTACATAATTGATTGGACAGCCAGCAGAATGCATTTCTCCCTAGAATGAAGAATGTGCAGAGGTTGTCAAAAGCATTTCCTCCTTGCTTTCAAATTATTCTGCCAACAAAATGAATGCAAAATCCTTTCGCTTACAACATCAATATGGGTGTTAATTATTGGTGAACAGAATTCAAAGTCAGAATCTTTTATGTTAAATATTGATAGAAAGATATTCATACCACTCACTAATGAGATATTAATCTCACAAAAGATTGTTCTGGAAGAAGCTTATATTTAATCTGTGTAACAAGGTAGTTGTGTCATTTGTTTTATTCACATTCAATACCACAAACATGAAATAAACACTTTGGCTAAAATTTTAAATTGAATGGCTAAGGTAAGAAACACCAGGAAACTGTTGAAAGGGAGAGACTACAAAGGCTATGAATAGTACATGATAGGAAATATTGAAAGCTACAAAGCACATTATCAAATAACTGTAAATTTACATGGTTCTCTAGATGCACTTTTAATTGAATTAGATTATTGTATTACCCACTTAAGCCTAAAGGCCTGCACAGTGAAGATGAGTGGTACAGCAGAACACTAATAATGGATGTATGCCATGATTTCCTGCTTCTCATTTGCATATCACCTATTGCGCAAAATGTCTGAGAACACTGAAAATGGAATCCTACAATACGGGTAAATAAGGCCATTCATAGAACACATAGTTACTGGAGATGTTCTTTCAGACAGCTTCTGCATTGAGGAAAGTTTGAACCCTTCCATTTTGGATGTTGGAACAGAAAAAACAATGTATTTTGTGAGAGGAAAACAATTTTAGGGCTAACTACGTAGAAGGCGAACTAATGTGCCCATCATGTTAAGCATATGTAATGATGGGCCGGGCGCAGTGGCTCAAGCCTGTAATCCCAACACTTTGGGAGGCCGAGACGGGTGGATCGCAAGGTCAAGAGATCGAGACCATCCTGGTCAGCATGGTGAAACCCCGTCTCCACTAAAAATACAAAAAATTAGCTGGGCATGGTGGCGCGTGCCTGTAATCCCAGCTACTCGGGAGGCTGAGGCAGGAGAATTGCCTGAACCCAGGAGGCGGAGGTTGCGGTGAGCCGAGATCGCGCCATTGCACTCCAGCCCGGGTAACAAGAGCGAAACTCCGTCTCAAAAAAAAAAAAAAAGAATCTGTAATGATTTAGATTGTAGAGGTGTATTTTCTTCACTAATAAAGACTATAGAAGCATTTAATGTCAACTGTATGAATTAGCTTCAGAGAAAATGTTCAGTCAGTGAAATGTAATTTCAATAGATGCCTTTTTCACCATAGTCCACTTTAAGGTATCTAGATATTTTGTATCATTAAGTTAATAAGGCCAGGTGTTAACTCTTCTGAGACATAGGATCACTCTTTCTTTGTCTAATACTTTGTGGTTTATTTGCAAACTTCTACCAGCTACAATTTTGTTTTAAAATTACAGACCAATACCATGCTCAGGATTTAATGAAACAAATATAGACAGAATTAGGTAGTTGTGTTGAATGTTGCTTTGGAATAAGCAAGCAAATATTTCAGACAAAACCAGTTGAACGTGAGTCTTTCAGGATGAGAATAAATATTTGAATATAAAACTAGAATATATTTAGGAAAAAATATATTTTAATATGAAGTTTTGAAAAATCACATAAGTGCAAATGTGGAAACCATTGGTTGGTATAAAATTGAGTCATAAATCCTAGATCTGTAAAATAAACTATTTTTTTTAACCTCCAAATTCCTGCCTGGTGCTGTACTGGAAAATGTTTTGCCAAATATATTCTGTGTGCATTTAGAAATCACTTATTGTTCATCTCAAACCAGTTGAATTTGGACGAAGGATACAAAAGAATACATAATACAATTTATCTATCTTTCAAGTGATTTGGGAATATAATACTCATATGATGTATGACCTAACATGATAGGATCTAGGAACATAAATATTAATAAATAGAATTCAAAGCAAAATATGTAAGCTAAACATCTTGCATTAAGTAATTTAATACATTCAAAATTTATATTTGTATTTAATCAAAACTCTTCTGAAGTCACATAAAGCATGTTCATGTGAATTTTTTGAGCCAGAAAGTAAAACAAGGGTGAAAATATAAAATTGAGCCAAATACACATTAGATATGTGTAGTACAAAACTCTGGACGCTTGCTGTTGGTAGGTGTCCCTATGGCTTAATGCTTTAATTAGCTCATTACAATTGTGTACAAATATTTTAACATCCTTACCTTTTCTACCTGTCACAGAATAACATTGAGAAAGACATTATTATTTTCATTTATAGATGAGAGATGAGGAACACTGTATTTAAAAATTATAACAAATTACCCCAAACTTCAGAGGAAACGAACCAAGAGTTTAAAGAAGGAGCTGGTACATGAATGCAGCTATCTGAGACAAGTACAGCTCTCTTTTCATTCCACTGTGTAAGATTTCTTAGAAGAAATAAAACTTGAGCTTGATTCAAAAGATAAAAGACTATCTTATATGAGGCACTGTTGAAAAGACACCATCTGACCAGTAGGAAGTAAATAAAATTTAAGGTCAAATCTGATGAGTGGGCTTAGCTGAAGGAGGGCTTAGCTATTAGACTGAAGTGTTAAGACTTTCCCAAGAGAACAAGATCTCATGAAAGTTCTAAACAATGAAGTGGTGGCATCTCCACACTGCTTTCAATTATGGACTGCTAAAATGAAATCAATATATATATATCACTTGAGGTGTTTTAACTTCTCATAGAAAAAGAATTGCTGCACAGGCACATACTTCAATTATTATTGTTATTCGTTACATTTTTCAATGGATTATTTAGAAATTAGTACTATGAGGCAAAACAAAGTCTCTCAATATCAGACACAGTTCAAACGGTGAAATCCTAGGCTATTCAAAGCGGTAAACAAAGGAATATCAGGATCACCAGCAGCAATACCTACCAGGAATGTGGAAAGTTTCTTTAGCTCAGATGTATTCATCACCACTTACAAAACAGAATAAACTCACCTCGTGACAATCATTCTATGGGGAGTTCAATAGGTGGAGTATATATATACAAGAACAAGATTAGATGTTTACAAATAACAGTAGGCTTTCTGGTAAAGGTGGCTTGACTGTATGTACCTACTATGTATTCATCGAATGTGAAATAAAAGGGATTCATTTTTTTAAAAGCCTACACCTAGAAAAACTGGGAATGCAGGAAAAAAGACTACAGAAACCATAGTTTTACTAGTAACGAAGTACCTGACAGATCAGAATAAACTGAATCTTAAGCCTGTGGAGAAGAAATTCTAGAACTAACCTGATCTGAATCAGAATCCTAAATGGCTCATGAATCAGCATTATCAGGCGTATCGGTTATCTATTGCTTCATAGCCAACTATTCCAAAACTTAGTGTAAAAATAAATAACCATTTTATCATTCTCACAAATTCTGTGGATTGGTAATTCAAAAAGTTCACAATGAGGATTGCTGTTCTCTGAGTTATGATGTCTAGGAGCCAAATAGGGTTAAATTGAATGGCTGGGGGCTAGAACAGCTAGGGAGGTGCAATAGGCTGAATGTTAGCATCCCTCCAGAAATTCATATTCTAAAACCTATTCCCCAGTGTGATAGTATTTGAAGGTAGGACTTTGGGAAGTTATTATATCATTAGTGTGAAGCCCTAATAAAAGGTATTAGTGCCTGATAAAAGATGCCCTAAAAAGCTCCCTTTGCTTCCTTCTGATAGGTAAAAACACAAGAAGATGGCCATCTGTGATCCAGAAAGTGGACCCTCATCAGACACGATACCTGCCACCACCTTGATGTTGGACTTCCTAGTCTCCAGAACTGTGAGAAATAAATTTCTGTTGTTTATAATGCAACCAATCTATATTTTTGTTAAAATAGCCCATACAGATAAAGATAGCTGGTGAAACCACTTTAAAGATTACTTCTCCGCTTGCATCCTAATAACTGGGCTAAATTACACAAAGAACAGGTTCTTCATGGATTGCTGTCTAGGGTGACTAGGGAAGAAGAGCTTCACCATGGATTGTTGATTAGAGTGACTTGGGTGTTTCAAGGTAGTTGAGCTTTTTCTATGATGATTCGGGACACCAAGAGTGAGTATTCCAAGCCAGCAAAATGGAAGTTGCCTGGCCCTTTATGACCTAGCTTTTGATATCACATAGCATAAGATCAGCTGTATTCTATTGGTAAAAATCAGTCTTAAATTCACTCAGATTCAGAATGAACAACACAAGCTTCATCTCTCAATGAGAAGATTGCTCTATCAGTACTTCTGAAAGTGAAAATAGGGAATTGCATTAAAAGACACGTAAGTTTATAAAGCAGATAGCCTTCCATTTTTTCTTACAATAGAATATCATTCCTTCTTTGCTGTGATAAAAGACTGGAGGCTTATTCTCTAGAAAGAGGAAAATGGCTGTTCCTGTGTCTGAAAAACACTAGACAGGGTTGAGATCAAAGGTACGAAAGGGAAACTAGACATTAGGAAATGTATGTATACTGGATGCTAAGAGTCCCCAGTCCTTTCCCGTTAACCCACAGAGCACAGGTATCAGTTTACCCTCTGGGCAAAAGAACTGAAGATACCTTTCTGGAAAATCTGATCAGCCAGGTTCTGACATCAAAGTTCCTCACCTAAAAGGCTCACCCATGGCATCCTACAGCAAAATATACATTTGTAAGGTCTACTTATGAGCTTCCAGTCGATTATTAGTGTCCCCGTGTTAAATATAAGCAGGAAACTCATGACTATCGGGTACTTGAGGAAATCCTCTAACATTAAAAATAGAGGAAAAAGAAAAAAAAAATCAGAGAAAATGGGAACTATGCAGGGAAAGAAAACAGTTTTTAAAAGGTTTTCTTGAATGTACTCGGGAGAGGAAACATAAAGAAATTAACCTATCAATCCAGGAAGACTAATATCAAGGCACAAGAATTTTAAAAGAGAAAATGGGGGATGGGCACAGTGGCTCACACCAGCAATCCCAGCACTTTGGGAGGCTGAGGAGGGTGGATCACTTGAGGTAGGGAGCTCGAAACCAGTCAGGCCAACATGATAAAATCCCATCTCTACTAAAAATACAAAAATTAGCTGGATGTGGTGATGTGCACCTGTAATCCCAGCTACTCAGGAAGCTCAGACAGGAGAATCACCCAAACCTGGGAGGAGGAGGTTTCAGTGAGCCAAGATTGTGCCACTGTACTCTAGCCTGGGTCACAGAGTGAGACTCTGTCTCAAACAAACAAAAGAGAGAAAGACAGTGAGTGAGAGAGAGAGAGAGAGAGAGAGAGAGAGAGAGGAGGAGGGGAATCAATGAACTCATCCCAGAAAAGTTTCCCAAAAGGGAAGGAAGTAAATTTTCAGATTGAAAGAGTTCAGTGAATATCCACCGAATAGATGAAAATAGACATGCAACAAAGCCTATTTTCATATAAATCCAGAGAATTCAAGGCAAGGTCCCTACAAGTTTACGGAAAGAAAAAATAATTACTACTTACGAAAGAGTAAGAATCATAATCACTTTGAACTCCTCAACAAGAACATTGGAAACTAGAAAGCAGTGGAGGAATGCTGTCAATATTCTGAGGGGAAGTCATTTCCTAACTTGAATTATTTATGTAACCAAACTATTAATGAAGAATGAAAGGACAACAAATATATTTTGTCAGGCAAGTTCTCAAAATTTTACCGCCTTTATATCCTTTCTCAAAACATGTTCCACCGTATAAAAGAGTAATCCAGGAGAGAGTGAACAAGAATTAGGGAAAGTACCAGGTCTAAACCCACAAAGATGATAAAACCATCAAAGATCATAAACATGCCAGCTCCATACCCAGCACAGAGGACAACTAGTTCAGATTGAAGCAGATCAGAAGCTTCCATGAGACAATTCTTCAGCAAGATTCACTAATAAAATACCTAATGTCTTTGGATGCTCTGAGAGAATATGTAAGCAATGAGATAAAAGCATTGAGGTTGAACATGTTTTTAAAAAGAATGGAAAACTAAGCTAATAAGAAAATAAGGCAATCAGTTATCTCTCCCTAGAGAGATATAGAAAGGAAGTTCAGGGTGTAGATTAAGTAAGGAAAGGAAAGAGAACAGATTTCTCACTTCCATAACGGGATATGCAAACCACCTTAATTAAAGGCATTAATGTCACTAGTAAAATCATCATCAACAAGACATCAAAGTAGTTGTTTCTGAGGACTGGGAATTAGGAGCAAGAAAGTGCTGGCTGTTATTTTTTGTTTTAAAAGAAAACCTTTTTGAAATTTTTGACCTTCTAAATTATACAGATCTATAATTTTTTATAAAATATTGGCTACAATTAAAGGAAAGGATCAAAAGATGAAAGGGACACAATATTACCAGAGTGCAACTAACAGGGTGTCAAATACAGTATTTGATACTGAGCTAAAATACTTATTAGTAATATCTGCAGCTATGTAAGCATTGAATATGTGTATATATATATATGTAGACACACACACATGCATATATATTCCAAAGCCAACTGACAAGGCCAGAAAGATTAATACATTTTTATGTACACAAAGTTTCTTTTAAATGTCCCAAGTTCTGCATAACAGATGTGTGTGTGTGTGTGTTTGTGTGCATGTGTATATGTGTGCACGTGTGTGTGTGTCTTTTAAAAGTTCTAAAGTACTGCTTTCACTCTGAATAATAAATGTTGGATTATCCAATGTACATCTTTATGGATGAGACCAAAATTTATAATATATCTTATTTGGTGTGTACAAGTACATCCATTGTCAGATCTCTAGAATTTTAAAGTGTCATTCACTTATTCAGTAGTTGCAAATACAAATGGAGACTTTTTGTATTTGTTTTATGCTAAGACAATGAAGAAAATATACTGGGTATGAAATGTTTGACTAGAGTCCAAACTAATTTTAAATATTTAAAATTCTGTATAATTTGTAATCACTGGGTACTTCTTGACTTCCTAATTTGCTTAACCAATTAACTAATAATTAGGAAATGAGTGGAAATGTAAGAAAAAATTTTACGTAAAATACTATTTTAATTAAGTAAAATACCTTAGGAATATTCTTTCATTTTTAAGACAAAATTGTTTAATAATCAGAAGATTCCAACAATTATAAAGTAAATGTTGAGGATTTAAGTCCTTATTAGTTTTCATAAATGTGAAAAACTTTTAAATGATATTAAGGGTGTCTTCAGTTATTCGTTCTGCCAGTCATTCTCATCACAAACCTAAAGGAGTTGTATAGAAGTAAAAAGGCTGATTCAACAGAAATAAGCTTATTCCTTTCAAAGAAGCTTGTCACTTGCAAGGACACCATTGTCTGCAAAGGCAAGGCCATGAACTCTTAGCACCCCGAACATATGAGGAATATTACATTTCAAAAGAAATCCTACAGAAATGACCCTGAAAAATGATATTAATGTGAAAACAGACCAACACAGGTAACTTGTTTAAGAAAAATCTCTGCCCTAACTGGGTGACAGTATGAGAATAAATACACAAAAACAGAGTCCCAATTAATCTCTAAGGGCATAGCAGATATATCTCATAAGATAACTATCAAATACATTTTCTATAAAATTTATTTCTAGAAAAAGACAAATTGTATACTAAATTTATTCATTACTTTTAATTTAAAAAATACTGCCATTCCATCTTCCCTGTCATAATTACTCCCCTTGTTAACACCACATAATCAGAAAAACACAAATCAGTTGTGTCATTATACCTTGCTGCTAAACAGAAGCAACACAGCCATTAATGACTTTAACATATGTTCATGTTTTCCTGGCCACTGGGAACTTCATTTATCTGTTTCTCCTTGAGGAGGCAAAACATGCTTGTTAATAATATGGCTCTGAATTTCCTTCTCTGGATGTTTATATTCAGAACAAAATTTTCAAGTTCAGCATTACAGGTGAGGCACCTGAGAGAGAAGGTGTCTTTAAAAGGATGAATGGCTCTGCGATGATCTGTTCTCACCGTTTCCACCCCAAGCCATATGCCTGCCTTCTTTACAAATCAATCCACTAGGTGGCGATATAAATAGGTAACACTTGAAAAACGGTGACAATATTTAAATACAAAACAAAGGGTTGATAATTTCAATAAAAAAAAACAGCACTAAGAAATACACAAAGTATTGCGACTCTGAATTTGGACCATGATTTTAATCTGAGATCTGAGAGTTTAGGTAATTATCAGATACTTTGTTTAGTAATTTAATCTCCTCCTGCCTTCTAAAAAAAAGATGTGCTGTTAATCTTGCTTGAACTATTTGGCTAATTGTTTCAGCTAGTGATTTTTTCCCGTCGGTTCAGGATAGTCTTGGTCAAGTTACTTAACCTCTTCATATCTCATATAGTCTTGTAATGTGAAAAAGCACTAATAAGATTGATTATAAAACACTGTAAATTTTAGTGCTGAAGACTACATTGCTTTGAAGTCACCAGAAGTGTGACAAGTGTTTAGACAAGTATATAATTAAACTGTCCAAACTGCATTAGCTATTGATGACATTTAACTAGGGCTGACTTTTCCTATCAAACTATGTGTCTGAATTATAGTGGCTTCTATAACTCCCAAAGAATTTATCAGAGTAGAACTGGGAGTGGGCATTTAAGTCTGAAAGCTCATGTGTATCTTTAATGACAGTAATTAAAACATCAGACAGATATTTCATCAATTTCTTCTTTTGTTAGAAGAAATTGTAACTCTGTCAATTAGTGTTTAAGGAAAATGTTGAATGGCATTACATACAATGACAAATCAATAGCACTGTAGCTCAAAATGGAATCCTTTTTGGAACTTGAGTGTCCTGTTCTTTACCACTCCTCAAGTATAACTGAAGTCACATTAACATATGTGCCTGAATTTCACTGACACCAAGCTCTCACCTGCTCATATAAGAATTTGATTACTACGTGTTTCAGAGAATCCCCAAGATGGGACTTAACTGAATTCCAAACTAAGCCTGGTTGTTGTTCACAATCCCTGGTAGCAAAGCCTGATCCTTGAAGCTGTTAGTAGACCCTATAGCACAAAGGGATCACTTAAGCAAAACTGCTTTGCTTCCTCTCGTCTGAGATACCAGTGACCCTTGCCTAGTAGAAGAGTAGAAATCACCTCAATTATTCACAACAAAGGCAATTTAATGTAGGGAAGTAGTTACTTAAGTGATATAAGTACTGAGAATTCCAACAGGGAATCCTGAACAACTCTTAAGATTAGCAATAGCAGCAATTCAATGTGCCCCTAAACTGGAAGGACAAGGAGGAAATGATATAATCAAAATTTGGAATCACTGTGATAAGGTGGAGGTTGAAACCGCAGAAGGCAAGTCTATCAGGACATGGATTCATGGAAGAGATACAGCCTCTGCACAAGAAGTTGCCAAAAGCAGAGAAAAGGTCGAGAAATACTTAGATTTCTTTCTCTTCTTCCTTTTCCCCCTAGTACTTTTTATTGTCTTTATTCAACTGGAAGCCAGCTGACATAGGAACTGACAAGGGGAAATGAACGATGCTGCAATACAGAGTATAGCAGACTGAGGGTGAAAAATGATAGAAGGGCAAATAGATGCTGTATCTGGACAAGACTGGCTGCCGTTGTTGGGATTGATGCTCGCCAAGCCTAGGCTCTTCAGCTGCAGGCTCAGACAGCTCTGCTGGCTGGCAGCTGCTTTTGTGTCACCCACTCTGCTTCCAGCGGTTTGAGTTGCATGCCCTACTTTTAGAACAGAAGTTGGTAAAATTTTCTGGAAAGAACTTCAGATTAAATGTTTGAGATTATGGGCCATACCATCTCTATCACTGCTTAGCTCTGTTGTTGTAGCACAAGAGCACCCATAGGTAGTATATAAACAAATGAGCGAGGCTGTGTTCCAATAAAAGTTGGGGATTTTTTTGTTTTTTTGTTTTGTTTGTTTTTTACAAAAGCAGGTGGCAGGCTGGATATGGCCTAAGGGCCATAGTCTGCTACTTCTCTAAAACAACTATTGCCAGTTATTTTCAGTACTCAGGATGTTTCAATACAAAATCAAGGGAGTAATACTCGTTTCCTTTATGATGCATGGTTAAGAGAGTTTCGTAGGAAGATTCCTTGACCTCAGATTATTAGAAACATAATGAAAGTCTTATCTCTCAACCTTACAACATAACCAATGCACTTTTATTTATCTTTTAAATCACATTATAGTCGACTTGAGGTCAACATGTCAGCAGCTGGTCAGGGATCGCAATACTAGTCATTTTGGTGGTTAGCACTTACTCCTAGAGTCACAGAAAAATGTGGACATATAGAATGTTGAGAAAAATGCTTTCAGTTTTTATGCTGTCATGGACACCAATGATAGTCTCACTATTCAAGGAATTCACTGTCTTGAAGTCTAGCAACTCCACACAAGCTGAAGGATGGCAGGGTAAGGAAAGTTTTACGTTCAACTCCCACTGCTGACTGGTCTCCAGTCAGTAGACCATGTTGCTGTGTGGGATTCCTGTGCTATAATCCTTTATCCCTGAAGCAAACTCCTTCTTGAAGATGTCCCTGGGTAGTCCAGGAAGGTTGTGTATACAGAAGTTGTATGTACAGGGTTGTAGGTACAGCTGCACTTAAATATCTATATTTGCCATAGCTCAATCCTAGTGGAAACCCCGGTTCCTCTTCTGTTGGGGACAGTCATTACTTTGTTTTTGTTTTGTTTCAGTCCATGATTCAATCAGAAACAATAAAAAAAACTTTGGAAGACAGGAAAACTTCCAATTCTTTAGCTTGGGGCTATCAAAGTCATGATTTTAGCTGAACATCTGTTACATTTATTTTGTTTTGTAGTCATCCGATAACTTCCTAAAGGTACTCAGAAGCAAGTGAGTATCCTATGTTTTATTTTCAAGACAGGTTTGTAAACCCTCCTGTACATACTTGTGGTTCAAGGTTGATGAAAAGTCATTCTAATTCTAAAGAATTTGTTTTAAAGAAGGAGAAGTTAGTTTTAGGATGAACTAATTGGCAGTTGTTGTGGGAGTGGCGGGGGGTGGAATTTAGTTGAATTCGGCTGTTTGCATCTGCCTATTGATGGACTTCACTGCTTCTTTCAGCAATTAGAGAAATTTAAGCTTAGATGGCCTAGAAAGAACCCTGTAATTAATCAGATTCAGTGTGGATGTTGGAAAAGCAGTAAAAAGTCTGGGAAAAAAAGGAGGAAAGTAAAGTGGACCCAGAGAGTCATGAAATAAGCTGATTACATTTGTTACAGATTTGTTATAGCTATATTATAGGTTTGTTGATTTAGTATAGATTAGTTATATATTCGCTTTTGACAGAACAAACAAGTAAAACATACCAAATAGATATTTTTTCCTTTTGGTCATTCTCTAGGGAGCAGTATGTCCTAGCCTGTTTTGCAGGAATTTGGGTTACATCTGTGTATGACAACATACGTGCAGTCACATTAAAGCATATACACCAGTTTTGCCCAAGGTTGGCCAGTGTGACTCAGTTCTCCTATTCAGATTTGCATATGCCCTTATTTTCTGGGGAAGGCACTTTGACCTGTGGACATGATCAGCAGTTCTTTGCCTAGTGACTTTCTCCCATACTGCACAGGATCGGGTTTCCATTTAAATTTGTCAGGTCAAAAACTGTGCATCAATCAGTGTGTTCAATACGACAGCATTCTTGAGAGCAAATCTGGTTTCAGAGGTCTGTATTTCCACACAATTGGTAAATGCAGTAAACAAGGAGCTAAAGGCATGGAGTCAGGGGAAGGAGTATGTGAGATTACAGAACAGGATAGAAGCCAGAAAAGAAGGATTTATAACAGCTCCATTCATGTGTTATATTGTATAAAATGAAATAGGAAAACTGTGAATAAGGCAGTAAATGCATGTCAGGATTTGGAAGAATTTTATTGCCCACTACAGTTACACTCTTCTATATTTCGATATTACCAGGTTCTTTTCAGAGTAATATACGCATTAAATTTTCCCCCAATGATAGGAAGGCAGTATTCTGAACAATAGTTACTACTATTTCCGGACTTATAGCTTTTACTTTTATTTTTGTTTTAGTGAAGTCAGCAGTTTCCAAAGAGTAACTTACAGCTATGTTTAGATTCATCTTCGATAGTCAACTTTTTAAAATAGAGTGCTAGGCATGGGTTGAAGGAGGGAAAAATAAGGCTGTTTTTGATTAGAAAGTAGAGTAATATAGATGTTAAAAAGGAATGTTCATTGTGTTTTCTCAGTTTTCAAGAAATGACAAATACATAGTTTATAGCTGGGACTTGGTTTCTAAATATAGAGTATGAGCCTTACGTACTGTCATGCCGTAAGATCTTTGTCTCCAAGGTTGGAAGGGACAATTGTTTCATAGTCCTTCCTTTATCACCCAATTAAGAATTAGCTCATTATAATCCTGACAGAAGTACAGACAGTTTCTGCTTCAAATGCCTGCAGGGATGAGGACCTCACACAGTTTCACAAGATTACTTTATACTCAGGTGCAATATTTTATATGGATCCAAAAATCTGTTTACTTGTAGCTGAAATTGCAATAATATTTATGGGACATTATTACCCAGAATAATTTATCTTTTACCCTGAAGTCCTCCAAATATTAGGGCAGTAATACTGTGTTGAAGGTACAGGCTGAATTGCTGTTCCAGTATTTCTTATAAATATATAACTCACAGAAGCATTCCAAGACTATGTCTTAACCAAACTCGTCTTATTAAAGAAGCACAGGTTCGATTCCAAGCAAATTTATGATTTAAATAAAAGCTAATTTATTTATACAGAATTTAAATGGTCCTGTATCTTTTTTTAACCATATGTTTTCTTTAAGTCAGTGCACAATCTGCTTACATAGGCCTTTGTTCTAATATGAGAAATTTTACTTCACAGTTCATATCACTGGGGGAATACTGGTGGAGAGAAAAGAGAATGGGAAATGATATGCTTAGTACTAAATATTTTTTTGAGTCTAACATGCCATTGATTATGAGATATACCTTTATTTTATGAACTGCTTTGGATCCATGAAGTATGATATTTATTAATTTGAAATATTACATAGCAAAATGAAAGCTGGACCAGATCAGTCCCTCTTATTCTATTCTTGTCTGCGGGTAGGGATGGGGGGAGGACGAGAATGGAACCATGTAAAGTGACTATTCATTTCTCTGTGTATCTTGTGCCAAATACTCAAATATCAAGAGAGGCTAGCAATGAGGAAGAGGGGGCAACATAACCATTTTTCATATTTTAAAAAAATAGCATCATATGAAGGTGGCTGCAAACCCTGTAAGGCTTTTCTGAATAATAGAAATTTTACTATTTTTTTTTCCACGAAGATTTTCTGTGCTCTTAGCATGTAAACAGATAGTATAGGTGGCATTTATTAAGCTTTGTCAATTACATATCACTTTGTGTGATGCCTTTTTCTTAATATTTTTAAATCTTATGGGAAGCCAAAATATCAGGATGAAGAATAGACTAAGAACTAAGTATGAGTGTGGGGGAATCTAGAGACAAGGAGAACTGGTGTAAAAAGAAGAATCAAAGATATAATTTCTGTTACCATGGCTCATTACATGCTAGTCAATGTCTTTCTTAATTTGTTTAATTTACCAAGTTAAAGAACAAGTCAATGATACCATACATAGAAGGATGTAATAAAAGTCAGAATAAAAGAATAAGACCGAGTAAGTGGAAGAATTTACTATTGAAAGTAGCAGAGACTCGTATTTTAAAATGTTTTGCTGCTATGGACATTGGATACACACAACCTAGTAATGGATAGTGTCATGATTTAAAAAATTAAGCCTCAGTTAGTTTAGCATGCATTCTATTTCCAGGTCAATATTAAAGTTTTGGAGAAAGAAGTTCATCACAAAAAATTATTTAGAGAAAATATAAACTGAATTTGTATTGAGTAAAAAAAAAAAAAGACTAAAGCTGAAAGAGCAACATGTAAGCTTGGTTAGTCACCCTTTGCTGTATAAGCCAGGACCTCTGAAAACTTTCCTGATGCTTACAAGGCAAGAACGTTTCACTTAACTTGTTTATAAAATTTACCATAGGTTGGGGATCTAACTATTATCTGGTAGTTAGGAATTATGTGCTTGATTCCTGACTTGACATTACTCAACCACCTTTGCCAGGTCGCTTACTTTATTTTTCATTTCCTTGAAATAAAAAAAAATATGAACTTGGCTCCTAGGGACCTGAAAACGATTTTAAAGACCAACATTCCCATTTGAAAGAGAACCCACTAACTTCGGCATAATCAAAAGTTTCCTTTTCATCAGTCTGGGGAGGTATTCGCCCCTACTCTTCTTTCCTTTTTCTCCCCCAATTTTTACCTTGGTATTTTATGTGAGACAATAAGGTTTGCCTTTTAAGTTGAAACTTAGAGAAAAACAAAACTTGTTCTCTTTACTCGTAGGTGTTAAAAAGGAACAATACAGATAACAAGAACCTAACATGAATTATTGGCAAAGAATAGTATTTGTAGCTATTGTCAACTTGACACACCTATGTGGGAAGTGTGATGATACTTTTTCTTTCTCTAGATATTACAGAGGACTTGGAGTGCTATTACACAGCTCTCTCTCTCATCTCTTTATTATCTGAAAAGGAAAATCATTTTATTGAATTGTAGTCACACAAGGCAAAATTTATTTTTTTAAGATTTATTGGCAGTGAAATGTAATATGAAAAGCAGAGGAGGACAATAGTATAGACAAGGCATTCTTTCTCTTGCCAGATGTGATACCATCTGGGCTATGGTATATTAATTGCAAAAATAACCCCAGTCCTTCCCTGTATCCATGTCTTTTGTGATATCTTTGCAACATCCCCAATAAGGCGGGTATTTCCTCATTGTATAATCTGAGCTGGTTTAGTGACTTTATCTGGCCAATAGAATATGATGGAAATGATGCTGTGCCAGTTCTGATCAGAGCCCTCTGAGGTTTCTATGTACTACCACTCTCCCTCAGACCCCTACCTCAACAAAGAAAATAAGCCCTGCTGGAGTACTAGAGGATGAGAAGCCACAAGAAGCAGAGCCCAGAGAGCTGAGAATCCTCCTGGACCTAGCCAACCCTGAGCCAACCCACCCACTAACCAGATGCATAAGCCTGGCCAGCCAAAATCAATTGAGTTTTGCTTAAATCAGCAGAACCTCCTAGCCCATGCATGGACCCATGAGCTAAAATTATTTATTGTTGTATATGCCGCTGAGGTTTTGTGGTTGTTTGTCACACCAGAGTATTGTGGCAAAAGATAAAGATATGGGTTTATTTCTAAATAAATATTTTCTTCCTTTCTCTTTCCAATGAACCAACGGGCACTGACATATGGCAGTAGGTTGAAGCATCTACGTTCCCTGAGTTCAGTTCAAAGACTTCTAGAAGTTCCCAAGCTGTTGTTTATATTTGTTTCATGTTTTTTGCAACTAGTTTTCCGGCTTCTTTTCCTCCCAGTTTGCCACAGAAAAACAATGATTAAAGAGTCAAGCCTGTATTTGGAATTCTTAGCTTCTTTTAAAATGTATCTTCCCACCAAGGTCCCCAGGTGCACATGCCTTCTCCTTGCAGTCTCCTGTTAACCTGTTGAAAGGACCCACCTCAGTCACTTGAAGGAAGAAATGAATGAAAATGCACAAAATATTCTGGAAATAGTTGAATTTTAATAGAGCCCAAAGCCTCACATCGTTTTTTCTTAAGTTGCAATCTTAGGTCACTTGCAGCAGAATCATCCAGAGAGATTAATAAAATGCATATTCTTAGGTCCCACCCTGACTTACTACATCAGAAACAGAATGGGAGCAGAAGTTGATATAGTTACATTTGGCAGCAATTTTTGTTTGCTTGTTTCTTTTTTGTTTAGTATGGTTTTCCACTTGTGAAATTATAGAACAGAGTCAGATCAACAGTCAGCTTCTCCATTTAATTGAATGGAAAACTTTCTTTGCAGTCAGGCTTCAAGAAAAACCTCCATGTATTTCAAATATACAGGTTTATATTTGAATGTAAAATTAGAAGAAATAAAGAATTGTGCCATGACTGGAAGTACTCAGAGAATAAACATTAGCAAAGCTATGACCAGCGATCCTGTCCTGCAGCACCTAAACTGCTGGTTCTTAAGAAGTTAACCTGAAATTTGCTTCAAATGTTACCTCTGACACCAGCACACATATCTATCCAAATCTGCTTCTGTGAGTTAATGGTCTATCCTTGTCTTTCACTTTCTAAATTTCATGCAATTTCTCTCATTAGCCGACTCTAATTTGAAACCAGATGGAGAAGGGGAATCTGGAAAATGTAGTTCCCAACTTCTCCCCTAATATGCAGAAATATCTAAGAAGAAGCTGGCGATCAAGCCAAATTGACAACAGAGAATCCAGCATATATCGAATACCTGCAGTGGTGACACTGAAATTGGGATCCAATAGTTTTAAAGAATAAAATTTCCACTTTTAGGTAGGAAGCTAGAAGAAATGTAACTAATAACTAAATAGTATTATATTTAAAGATAATTTTGGGGACTGACTCCAAGCTGCGTGCTTTTCCTACGTCATCTCTCTGCTTCCATAAATACAATTTCCGGCATTAAAAGTCCTTCCTGTTTTGCAGAGAAGAGAACATAGCATCCTTTTCTGTTTTGCTCTTGTCCTTTCAACCTCCTCTGCTGACTCTCATGATGGGAGGGAAAGAAAACATTTATTTTTCTCAGTCCTCTTAGCATCTATTCCTCCTTCTTATCAGCATATCCATTTCTTTCCAGAAGATTTCCTCTCTCTTCCTGTGTGTGGTCTTAGTGACATGTTGAAAACAGGGTGTGCCTCCTCTTACTAAAGGTGAAGTGGCAGAAGACTTCAGTCCACCACCCTAGTACAGCTAAGGAGTGAAAGTGTGACTCAAGATTGGCCAGTCAAATGCTTTCCTCTAGAGCTTTGAAATTTGAGCAGCGGTGGAAATAAAATTTGAAGACCATGTGGTTCAATGGCAGACTGTTTGGTATAAAAATCACTATTGTAGATCCTGTTTCATGCTGGTTTAGTTTGTCAATTTTCAAATAACAACCTTCCTTCAGATTTATGTGATTGTCAACTGCTACAATCCTGACCTTTCTTTACAAAGATGGCTGGATTAAATTTCTATCAGAATTAAGGATCCAAATTAATATAATCATCTTTCTAATCACTAATACATTCACTTTAATCCATTCAAAATATGTAAATGTGGGTATTAAAAATAAAACTGGAAAAAATAACTGTATTAGATAATTTTGTTGAATTTAATGTACAGTATGTACATAAAGCAGAAATGCTAGTTTCTAGCAGCAGATAAAATTCCATTGCTTTTAAAATTCTTGGAATAAGATAGAAAAAACAAGAATAAAAAAGATAGCATGTAATAGTAATAGAAAATATTACTGCTCATTGACAATGCACCTAGTCACTCAAGATCTCTAAGGAAGATGTGCAAGAAAATTAATGCTGTTTTCCTGCCTGTTAACACAACTTCCACTCTGCAGCCCATGGATCAAGCATTTTTAACCCTCAAGTCTTACTATTTAAGAAATGCATTTCATAAGGCTACAGCTGCCATAGGTAATTCCTCTGATGAGTCTGGGAAAAGTAAATTAAAAACCTTGTAGGAAAGAGCCACCAGTTTAGATGCCACTAATGATATTCATGATTCTGAAAGAATCATAAAGTTAAAATATCAACATTAACAGGAGTTTGAAAGAAGTTGATGTCAACCCTCATGAATGACTTTTTGATGACTACAAAGATGGTAGAAACAGTAAGAGAACTGGAGTTAGAGATGGAGCCTGAAGATGTGACTGAATTGCTACAATCTCATGATAAAACTTGAATAAATGATTGCTTCTTATTGATGACCAAAAAAAAAAAAAGGGTTTATTTTTTGAGATAGAAACTTCTGTTGGTGAAGATGCTGTGAACATTGTTGAAATGACAACAAAAGGTTTTAATTTTTTTTTGAAATGGAGTCTCACTCTGTTGCCCATGCTGGAATGCAATGGTGCAATCTCAGCTCACTGTGACCTCCACGTCCTAGGTTCAAGCAATTCTCCTGCCTCATCCTTCTAGATGGATTACAGGTGCACACCACCATGCCTGGCTAATTTTTGTATTTTTAGTAAAGACAGGGTTTCACCATGTTAGCCAGGCTGGTTTCAAACTCCTAACCTCAAGTGATCCACCCACCTCAGTCTCCCAAAATGCTGGAATTACAGACATGAGTCAGCACTCCCAGCCAACAACAGAAAATTTTAAACTGTCACATAAATTTAGTTAACACAGAAACACAAGGGTTTGAGAGGAGCAACTTCAATTTGGAAAGAAATTCTACTGTCAGTAAAATGCTATCAAACAGCATTGCATGTTATAGAGAAATATTTTGTGAGAAGAGGAGTCAATCAGTTCACTAAACTTCATTGTTATCTTATTTTAATAAATTGCCACAGCCACTCCAACCTTTAGCAACCAGCACCCTGGTCAGTGAGCAGCCAGCTATTAGACATAGGACTCTCAATAAGCAAAACCATGATGAATAACTGAAGACGACAGATGACTGTTAGCATTTTTAAATTAATGTATGTACATTGTTTTTACATATTTAATGCTATTTCACACTTCATATACTACAGTATAATGTAAACATAACTGTTTATTTAAACTTTTAGGTTCATGGGTACACTTGCAGGTTTATTATATAGGTAAATTTCATGTCATGGAAGTTTGGTGTACATATCACCTGGGTGATTAGTACATAGCACCTGATAGGTAGATTTTCAAACCTCAACCACTTCCCTCCCTCTACGCACAAGTAAGTCCCAGGGTCTGTTGTTCCCACCTTTGTGTCCATAAGTACTCAGTGTTTAGCTTCCACTCGTAAGTGAGAAAATGCAGTACTTGTTTTCCTGTTCTTGTGTTAGTTCACTTAGGTTAACAGCCTCCAGCTCCATCCATGTTGCTGCAAAGGATATGATCCCGTTCCTTATTATAGCTATGTAGTTTTCCATGGTGTATATGTACCACATTTTTAAATCCAGTCTACCATTGATGGCATTTAGATTGATTCCCTGTTTTTGGTATTGTGAATAGTCCTGCAATAAACATATTCATGCATGTATTTTTATAGTAGAATGATGTATATTCCTTTGAGTATGTGTCTAATAATGGGATTGCTGTGTTGAATTGTAGTATGCTTTGATTTATTTGAGAAATCACCAAACCGTTTTCCACAATGACTGAACGTACATCCCCATTAGCAATATATAAATGTTCCCTTTTCTTTGGAACCTCACTAGCATCTGTTGTTTTTTCCTTTTTAATAATATCCATTCTGACTAGCATGAGATGGTATCTCATTGTGGTTTTGATCTGTATTTCTCTAATGATTAGTGATCTTGAGCATTTTTTCATGAGTGTTGGCCATATGCATGTCTT
>NW_016107404.1:6877783-6914952 GCF_001604975.1 Cebus imitator | reverse complement strand
CTTTTTAATGGTGTTGTTTGTTTCATGTTTGTTGATTTGGTTAAGTTTTTATAGATTCTGGATGGTAGACATTTGTCAGATCCATACTTTCCAAATATTTTCTCCCATTCTCTAGGTTGTCTGTTGACTCTGTTGATAGTTTCTTTTGCCGTGCTGAAGCTCTTGAGTGTAATTAGGACCCATTTGTCAATTTATGTTTTTTTGCAATTGCTGTTGGCATTTTGTCATGAAATCTTTTCCAGGGCCTATGTCCAGAATGGTATTTTCTGGGTTTTCTTCCAAAGATTTTTTTATAGTTTTAGGTTTTACATTTAAATGTTTCATCCATCCTGAGTTGATTTTTATATATGGCGTAAGGAAGAAGTCCAGTTTCAGTCTTCTGCATATTGCTAGCCAGTTATTCCAGAACCATTTATTGAATGACTCCTTTCCCCTTTGCTTATTTTTATGAGGCTTGTTGAAGATCAGATGGTTGTAGGTATATAGCACTATTTCTGGGCTCTCTATTCTGTTCCACTGGTGTATGAGTCTGTTTTTGTACAAGTACCATGTTTTTTTGGTTACTGCAGCCTTACAGTATAATTTGAATTTGGGTAATGTGATGTCTTCAGCTTTGTTCTTTTTGTTTAGGATTGCCTTGGCTATTAGCGAACACAGCTCCTTTATGCAACCCCCCCAAAAACAAAACAAAACAAAAAAAAACAATAAAATGATGCGACTCACTTTATTGAGATATTTGCTTTATTGCAGTGGTCTGGAACTGAACTTCCAGTATCTCTGAGGTATACCTGTTTTTAGAAGAATAGGCAGGTTCAAGGACCCCTCCCACACCATCATTTTTCTAGAGTATTGCTAAGAAATGAGTTTAGGTTTACTTTCTATAACAGTTATCTTCTGGACAGTTATTCTATGTTGGTTGTGGAGCAGATGGTTACTCTGATCATTGTTAAAGTGGAGGAATTGAAAAGTTGAAGTATAACTGCCATTATACACCAACAACATGATTATGAATTTAAAAAATACAGAGAAATCTACAAATTACAAGAATTCATAAGTGAATTCAGCTAGGTCACATGATACAAGATCAGTTGTATTTTTATAAACTATCAACAAACAATTATACAAGATTTTAAAATAGCATTTATAATTTCACCAAAACCATAAAATATCTAAGAATAAAATTAATAAGCTATATGTAAGAGTTTTCCAAAACTACAGACAAAATGAATATTGTTCAAATAAATCAAAGATGTAAAAAAATAGAAAAATATGTCATTTTCATAGAATAAA
This sequence comes from Cebus imitator, assembly GCF_001604975.1. Lineage (NCBI taxonomy): Eukaryota > Metazoa > Chordata > Mammalia > Primates > Cebidae > Cebus > Cebus imitator. The sequence goes on along the minus strand of NW_016107404.1, from coordinate 6,913,662 downwards.
ATACTCTAAAAACTCTACACTGCTAGATTGTATTAGTCTGTTTTCATACTGCTATAAAGAAATACCTGAGACTGGGTAGTTTATAAAGGAAAGAGGTTTAATGGACTCACAGTGTTGTATGGCTGGGAGGCCTCAAGAAACTTACAATTGTGGCATAAAGGAAAGCAGGCATGTCTTACATGACAGTAGGTGAGAAAAGAGAAAGCTAAGAGGGAAAAAAAAACCCTTATAAAATCATTAGATCTCATGATAACTCACTCATGAGAACAGCATAGGGGAAACCACCCCTATTATCCAATCACCTCTCTCCCTTGACATGTGAGGATTACAATTTGCAATGAGATTTGGGTGGAGACACAAAGCCCAGCCATATCACAGATGTAACCTTACTTCAAATAAAGTCAATGTAATCCCAGCAGATTTTTTGTTAAAGTATACATGACAATTCCCAAAGTTATATGATAAGATAAAAGACACAGAGGGACTACGACCTAACCTCTTATAACAAATGTCTTCTGTTTTTGTAAGAAGAAAAGATATATGAAAGGAATGGAAGAGAGTGCAGAAATGGACCTACCTCTTGATTTACACCAGAAGCACCAATGCACTTCAAAGGGAAAATAAATATCTTCAAAATAAATTGTGTTGGAGCCATGGGATATTCATCAAAAACAATAAATAGATAAATAAACCCTTCATGCTTCCTCACATTACACAGAAAAATTAACTGTAGTAGTTAAAAGTATAATTTTTAGCATAAAGCATAGATAATATTTTTATGACATTAGATTGACAAAGATTTCTTATACAAAGCAACAAAATCCCTAGTTATAAAAAAGGAAAAATAACATTGTAAATTGTAATTTAGCCAAATTATACATTTTGTCATCAAAAGATACCATTAAGAATGTAAAACTGTAAGCATCAGACTGGGAGAAAATACATATTAGACAAATAACTCCATACATGATATGTGTTAAACTTACAACAATATGAAAAATAACCAAAAATGGCCAAAAGAGGATATCCCAATGAATAATAAACATATGAAAATGTGTTCAGTATAATTCATCAGCAATATATTAATTAAAACCATAATATACTACTAAACACCTATCAAAATGGCTCAAAGATATTTTGATGGCAAATAAGCATATGAATAGTTGTTCAGTACTATTAGGAAAATGCAAAATTAAAACTACAATGAGGTACCACTATATACCCGTGAAAATGGGTAAAATTAAAAAGATCGACCATACCAAGTGTTGATGAGGATGTGGAAGAACTGAAACTCTAATACCACAAATGGTGGAAATGTAAAATGTTACAATTACTTCAGAATATTATTGGGCAGTTTCTAAAAACATTAGACATATATCTACATTATGACCCAGCCACTCTAATTCTAGGTATATAATCAAGAAAAATAAGTAAAATTGTTTGCAAAGTCAGTGGCAACATATATTATATTCTAGATTACATGATTACACATTTGTATACATTTGCTTATACATGGAATATCTCTGTTTTTATATAAGAAACTGTTTCACTTCTCTGCATAGGTAGGGGACTGATTGGGAGACAATATGGGTGAGGAAATGTTTTTTCCACTGAATATCATTTACCATATTTGAATTGTGTACTATCTGCGTGCATTGCCCATTTTTAAAATGAACCAACTTTTCATTCATTTTAAAAAGTCAATTAGGTCTACACCAGCATATATATTGAGTCCTATTTTATGGTATATTGTACTATTTTATTACTTATTTCCATTTATCTGTTTCTGTGCATAAGTTATAAATTAAAGTTTACATATGCATAGAATAAAAGTATATATAGGGTTTAGGGCTATCTGTGGTTTCAAGTACCCACTGGAGGTCTTAGAATGTATTTCGCAAAAATATAGGAGTACTACTAGAATTCATAACAAAAGAAGCCAGTTAGTGGTAAAATACAGCAATAGCATTCTATCATTAACTTTCTGAGAAACAAGGTCAAGTAAGCTTGGAATGAATATATTAGATTGTTTGTATAATTGCCATAAATGTAGTTGCACATCTTCAACTGTGCTTCTTCCCACAAGTATTTTTTGCAAGATTCTCTTTCACATGTTTCTTCATCAAAGTTAAATTTTTCTTTGTTGAAGGGCCCAAGTTATCATGTTTTGTTTTCTTCCTTTTCTTTTCTTTTTGTATTTTTTGGTTCTTATATTTGTTTGTAATGTCTATCTCTTCAATATAAACAACCAGAAGTACCAGAATACAATAAATATTTTTTTATGCTAGGCTATATCAGCCATACAGCAGCATACAATTTATAACCATGACTAAAATTATCCTCAAAAAAGAAAACAAAAGATATTAATATTGCCTTAAGACACAGCTATTTGTGTTAATTTATCACAAATTACCCTTGCACATTGCACTTGCAAAAACAGATGAATTATTTTTATTTATTGAATATATTTATGACTATATTGAATACTGTGGACAATTTCAATACAACAGTAAGTATCTGTGTATCTAAACATAGAAAAAGGTACAGTGAAAATACGGTATTATAATCTTACATGACTGCTTTCATATATGTGGTCTTCATTCACCAAAATATCACGTGGCACATGACTAGATCTATATTGAGAGTGCAGACAGCAGCTAGAAAAGTCAGAAGTTTGATTCTGGTTTATTGGATTTCTTATTAGAAATACAAATGGATGCTGAGTGGAAGTTGGATGGAGATGAAATATAGGTTTGGATTCAAAGGAAAATATCTCTGTTGGTGCTAAATACTTGAGAGTCATCAATGTATAGAAAATAAGTTATGTTAAAGCTATGCTACAGGATGAAATCACTTAAGAGAATAAGGGTAGGTAGAAAAGTGAAGAGGTCCAAGAATTGCACCCTGAAACATTAAAACACTGAGAGGCAGTAGACATAAAGAGGAGATTGATAAGAAAAGGCAAGAAAGATATGAATAAAGCCAGGGGAGTTTAGTGTCCCAGAAGCCAAATGGAGAAAATATTTCAAGGAAAAGAGGAGTCAACTGTGCCAAATGCTTCTGATAAGCAAGAAGAATGAGGAGCTGGCGATTAGATTTTGCAATCTGGAAGATATTCATGATAACATTTTAGGTGGAGTAGTTTGACTGAAAACCTGATTGGAGTGTTTTTAAGAGAGAATGAGAAAGAAAAATTGGAGACATCAAGTTTTTATAAACTATTCAGGATAATGACATGCGTATCTATATAATGATTTGAATATTAGGTAACAAACTCTAGCTCACAAGAAATAGACCTTTCCTATATTCACTATAATTGAACATAATATGTTGAATTAATATACAAAGTTTATTGAAGCATTGTGTGCAGTAGTAGCATATTGAATATACTTAGCTAACAAGTAATTATTGGTCAAATAAAATATGATTTGCTGAGTGTGATGTGTGCAGTATGGAGTACTACAAAGCGGTGGGAGAGAAAATAGTTAATCCTACGTGTTTTGACATTGAAATATCTCCAAGATATTTTTGGTGAACAGCTCTTTTAATGTATGTCTATGTGTGGCTTAATTACTTAGTTGAAATTGACAGAGTGCAATCATGAAAAAGTTATTTTGGTCAATACTGCTATCCTACTGAAGAATCAGAATAGTCTGATTTGGGGGTGTTAAAATATTCAGTGTGATGCAAGTCAGAACTTTTATCTCACACCAGATCAAAAGTTGCTCCTGTTCAGTGCTCAGCTGCTCAGGGAGGCATGTTCTGCCTTTTCTATTTTTCTCTCCCTCTGCCCTACAGATAGCTGCTGCTTTGGCTCCTCTAGCATGGGCATGAGATGGAAAGAAATTAACAAAATCACCCTGGCTGATTCTGTTGTACTTTGGTATCAGTGTTCCAAATGCTGGCCTACGTCCAAATGCTGGCTGTTTTCCTCATAAAATGCTCATGTGGATTCTTCAAAGACTTCCCCATTATGAAGCATGTATCACTGTTCTCTGATACAAGCAAGCACTCACTAGTTGGCCTCCATAACCCCTGACTTTAGCTTCTGCTCTGACACACCTGCAGCCTCTCTCTTTTGGTTGACCTCTTCCTGGCAGGACATAATATTATGGAGTGCTAAACAAGCCAGTGTGGTCATACACAATATTTTTTTTTTCATAAACAATGGGTGCATCCCAAAAGAAATGTGAGAACCATCTCTGCTCTACCCTGCTCTCCCATAACTACCTCTATTTTGCTATACACATGCTGTCAGGTTTTATTGAAAATAAGTCACAGAAAAATTCTACTACACACAGATTTATTAAGCACATATTCAGAAGCAAGGAACACAAAATAGTTCTTATAAGTTTCTCTGGAAGTTCAATGATGGTCCAGCTCTCTGAACTTTTAAGTGTTCCAAAAAGCACCTTCCTAAAAACGTGTATTCATGGCAGACAAGAGAGCATTCAAGAAGCAAGTTCCCCGTCAATCTTATAGAGGGCATAAGACAACTAGAAGTGTTCCTAAACTAATGGCTGGACACAGGACTATTTAGGAGTAAAGCCTTGAGAACCATCCAAGAATAAATGAAAAGAGTCTCATATACTATGTTATCTGAATTATTAAGGATGTTTCTAAAATATTTTAGCCGATCAATATACCTTGGTTATCTCTCAGAGCCTCCTGTACTAGTGGATCTCACAGAACCTGGAGAAATATATCCTAAGAGAGAAAAAGACATTCATTGTTGGAGCAGCCTAGTGGCCCCTGGGAAACAGCTGTTTCTCATCATGGCAGTGCTCTCAGCTTCAGGGACAAAAGGGTGTGGCATGTGGTGTGCTCTGATTGGCACTAGCTCTGCAAATGTGGTTATCGAGGAAGACAAGCCCAGCCTTTTCTCTGACCACCACAAGTCTTTCAGAAAATTCAATGAGAAGGGACTTCATCACCTTCCTGGAACAGGGTATCACCTATAGACAGACAGGAGATCCTACTAGACTTTGTGCACCTGAGGAAATGGCACCCCTCTCTCCATTCTCCTCTTTGGAGATGATCACTACTGTGATCCAGCAGATGTTGGGCTGTGTGAGATCAGCATCATTAGCACCCAGTGGTTCCTGCACTTACTGACCAGGATGCAGGCATTCACACACCCAGCTGCCGAGCTCAAGCAGACCTACTCAGGTGCAGAGCCTCAGCAGGTGCTGCAGCATAGAGGAAGAAGAGGCAGGAGCTGAGAAGCATAACAAGGTTCTGTTAGATGCTCAGTTTGAGGGCATTTACTTCACCTTCCACAAACTGCTTGCTTCTTACCACACCCCATGTGCTTCTCTGACCTGTGCGTGGCCTTGCTCAGTGGTCTGCTTTATGCATGTAGACTTGACCCTCTATCTTCACTGCCTGCTCCTGCAGTACCAGGTACCTCGCAGTGCACAAAGTCTGCACCAGCTTCATGAAGATGCCCATCCCTGGTGACAGTGGGGGAGTGGGAAGAATAACTACCCTAGTTAAAAAAATGTAAACTTCAGTGTCAATTAGTAACCCCTATGGAAAGGGTGGTTGGGTTTTGTTTTGTTTTGTTTTGTTTTTTTCCTTTTTCACTCATACAGTTCTACAGTGTGATAATTTTTTTTAACAATAATCATTTGTTCTTTTAAGTTTATAAATTTTTCAAAATGATAGCAAAACTTTCTGTATTTCTCTCTAAATATATGCTTATAATTTATTTACCTAATAAAAAATTCAGTTACTGTATTTTGAAAATTCAAGATACCAGTAATCTTTCCCCTTAGGTTTATGACATTCTGTGAGTATTGCTTACAAGCTTGAAAGATAAGTTTAAAAAAAAAAAAAAGCACTGCTGTCCTAGTGATTTTCTGTATTTAGTAAGTGTAATTGCCCCTCTGTAAAGCAGTGATTAAACTTTAGGACTTAAAACGTCAGATGTAGATTTATGCAAGATAAGACCACATCTTACTTGCCAGCTCCTTTAAGAATGACATTGCTACCTACCTAGTCCTTCTTCGTGTCCCTAAAAAGATCTCTTTGGGATTTATAACAACCAATTATAAATGTGTATCCCAGATCTCTTGAGAGTCTCACTCATCTAGAGCAATTAAGTGTTCACTACATTTCCTAAAATAATTAATGAGAGACGGATTTTTTACTTAAGTTTTGGTAGTTTCAAGAAGTGGAAAAGAGAGTTCACATCAAATACTACATAGAAATGCTTAGCCAAATACCTGTGCATTAGTTATTTATTACTATATAACAAATTACCCCAAAACCTCATTAGCTTAAATAATTCTTATTTTCTCATAGTTTTTATGAGGCAGGAATCTGGATATGGCTTAGTGTGGTGCCTTTGTTTCATGGTCTCTCACAAGGCCAGAATAAAGATGTTGACTGAGATAGAGTGATCTCAGTGCCCAACCAGTGAAGTATATTAGTTAGGCTGTTCTTGCACTGCTATAAAGAAATACCTTAGACTTAGTAATTGTTTTTTTTTTTAAGAGGTTTAATTGGCTTATGGTTCTGCAGACTGTACAGGAAGTATGGTGCTGGCATCTGCTCAGCTTCTAGTGAAGCCTCAGGGAGATTTCAGTCATGGCAGAAGGTGAAGCAGAAGCAGGCAGGTCACATGGCAACAGCAGGAGCAAGTGAGTAGCCAGGAAGTGCCACACACTTTTAAATAAGTAGATTTTTGAGAGGATTTACTATTGCAAAGACAGCATCAAGCCATGGAGCGATCCACCCCCTTAACTCAAACTTACACCAGATCCCACCTCCAGAATTGGGGATTACAATTCTACATGAGATTTGAGCAGGGACAAATATCCAAACTATATCACGAAGGATCTGCTTCGAAGCTCAGTCATGTGGTTGTTAGCAGGTTCTCACTGACTACTGTCCAGATACATCATTTTGGTATCACTTAGGTCTGTTCATAGGCCTAATTACGGCACGCAACTGGATTCCCTAAGTCCAAGAGGAGAGAGAGAAGGCCATTAAATGAAAGCCATAGTCTTTCCATAACCTAATCTTGGAAATGATGTCCATTTACTTTATTGTAGTCTATCTGTTAGAAGTGAGTCAATAAATAAGCCCACCTTCAAGGGGAAGAGGTTATACAAGTGTGTCAATATCAGTTGGAAGTCACTTGAGAACATTCTATAGACTGCCTACAACCTCTTTAACCTTTCTATTATCTGCCCCTGCCATCACCACTTTCTCAAGGTTCCTACTCTCAGCCAGTAGTATACCTCTCATTCTTTTCCTCTTCTACCAGATTATAATTCCTTCTATTTCCCATTGCAGCATTTCTTCTCAGTTTGAATCCCTGGTTAAAAAAAAAACCCTTAGTTAAGCAGAATGTAGACACCCATTGTTTCTTCAATATGTGTCTTGAAGGATCTCAGTACTATCAATAGAACTATGTAAACTTACCATAATGTTATACATAGAATTAATTATTTTATATAATAGTATTAAAATTAGACTTTATTACTATAAAATACTTTTAATAGTTTCAATAATTAAATCTTTTAGGAAAGAAGCTGTGTTCAATGAAGTCTATATTATCATTAATTGTATTTATAGCAAAACTTCTCTTAATGAATTGTGATTCTCAAAAGAGTTTTGCTTTTTTTTTTAAGATAAATTTTATGCAAAATGTGTGTTTTTTTTCCAAAGTCTTTTCTTCATCTTCGTGTGCTCAGTACAAGTTCAATTACAAAGAAAAGAAACACAAAGCTTTTGACATTTTGGCCAAGAACAATGTTGGTTATTAAACTCAATCTTACCTTGGAACAAGCTTCCTTCTCATAAAACATTTTGTTATCTTTTCCTTGTCTGTAGAATCAGTGACCAATAATGCTATATAGCTGTGAGTGCTCAGTGAACAAATGATGCCTTTGAAGAGGTTTCATAGCTTAGTGGCTTTTTATTTCACTCCTGATATTGTGATTTTTGCTGTTGTTATTTTTGGTGCTAAGTTAAATTTAAGACCTTTCCTGGGCTTATCCAAAAATTCCAAAGGGAATAAACTTTATTTAATAACTCTGACACAAACTTAATGATTTCCAATTTTTCTCTCTAAAGTTTGGAAACAGATTCTTCCTAACCTCTGGAAGTAAGAAGAGAAATCCTCTGCAGTCAGTCATCTAATCATTTACAACTTGACTTGATCATTCTAGGATTGCCTTGTCCAGGAAGATGAATTTCAAATAACTTTCATTAGTTGTTTAAGACCTTTATGAAAGTCCATTTTTCTGAGCATTAGACTACTCAGCCAGTCCTCATGAAAGAATTCAGGAGCACAGCTAGCTCAACCAGGCTCATCAAGTGACTATTTACTTTTCAAGACAGGGAACTGTGCCCTCACTCTGTCCACAATCCTACATTATCATGTCATGGTTTTCTTTCCAGTCCAAACAGATTTTCACGATGAATGAACTACGTTAAGCCGGAATTCCCAAAACCTCATATTTTGCCTTTGTTCCTTCCCTACTTCCAGATACTGTTAAAACTCTATCAATGAAATAATATTCTTTAATTTGGTAAGCAATAATCTTATCTATTATTAGTTACTTTTTCTTCATTTATCCAAAATATAAGAATATAATCAAGTTGTATTATCTATGAGTGATGAGACAACCATGTCAAGGAAAAGTAAGACAAATACTTCAAATAAAAGTACGTAAAGTTCAGCAGTAATGTTTAGTATTACCTGAGATGAAACATGAGGCAACAGGGAAGTCAGGCAAGCAGAGGGTTGAGGGCTAAGAGGCAAAGCTATGTTGTGTGCATGGTCTCCTTTCATCACTTACGTAGGAAGAAAGTAATACAGACTTGTAGATTTAATTTAAAGAGAGCTTCTGCACATATGCTAATTGCATGGTCTACAACTAGGATGTTTGCTTTGAACCTGAATGATAACGTCAGAAAATCTCACCAAAGTGTTTGCTATCAGGAGGTTAAAAGCATGAAACATATCACATTGGCTGTATTTATGTTTGTAAAAATCAGTGTGGATACAATATACTGTCCCTTTAAGCCCTGCTATTGAACATAAACTACTCTTTCAGATATAGATATGCATTTTTATTGTTGCAGCATCTCTAACAACTCTGATGATCAATTATCTGTCTTCTTCAATTAGAAAAGAAAGATATCACCCTTGTCCCTCTGTTAAAGTTGTCCTTGGACACAAAGCTGCTGCTCTTCAGAGGTGGTCTTTCCGTCACTGGATACGTGTCGCCTTAGTAACCAACACCTTATCCATTCAGCATTGTAGCATGATTTTAAACCCAGTGAATTTCATTTGTGTTCAGAATAGAAGAGCATTTGAAGTTCTTTTTATAAAATTCTTGGCCTTCCTTGATAAGAGAACAAAACAATGATAGATTGAATTTCAGGTAACATGAAGTGAGGCTTCAGGAAGCAAGATAAGCAGTGACTGAATGGTCTCTTAACATTACAGTAAAAAGAAGTACTTTGAAAATCCTTCCCTTTCTTTTAAAAATTATTATAATAGAAGACTTACAAATAAACAAGGTTATCCACTATTATTTGGTACTATAATATTTAAAGTCTGACTGTGCCATCAATTTGCCATTTTGTGGCAACTTAAGGAGGTTAAAGCACATAACTTGGCAAATAGGCTATCAGCAGTCCAGCAACTATCTTTACATCAACAGTATGAATGTCTATGAGTCTTTGTTATAGAATTATGGTAATCTTTCCTGTGTACCATTTTCATTTGGAATAACATAGATTTTTACTTTTTGATGCCAATTCACTTCCTAGGGTTGTTTGTCAAACCCATTACCAATTCAGGCAGCCATACCAAATGCAATTTCCACATTACCCATAACTTCATCTATCATAAGATTTAGAGAGACTAAATAAATCAAAAGAATGCATGTTCATTTATAAAAGTTTATTTTTAATCTGAAAAAGACTTATCTATTCTTATTTTAACCTCATTTTTTATCTGCATAGTATACACAGATATTTTTAAAATATCATAATGCAAAAATTATCCTTAATATCAACATTCCTTTTCTGGTACACACAGATACTTCTCGTTGGTCTTTTTGGATATATTTTAGAGAATTACTAAAATACTTTTAAAGGGAAATCATAATAATATATTTTCTTGTCAAAGCCATATCATGATCAATTTTCTATTTCTGCATAACAGGTCACCCCAAAAATTGGTAGTTAAAAACAATTTATTCACTTTGGGAGGCAGAAAGGGTGGATCACAAGGTCAAAAGATTGAGACCATCCTGGCCAACATAGTGAAACCCTGTTTCTACTAAAAATACAAAAACTGGCTGGGCATGATGGTACATGCCTGTAGTTCCAGCTACCTGGTGCTGAGGCAAGAGAATTGCTTGAACCTAGGAGGTGGAGGTTACAGTGAGTGAGATTGCACCACTGCACTCCAGCCTGGTGACAGAGTGAGACTCTGTCTCAAAAATAAAAATTAAAAAAAAAAAATTGCACATAGGCACTTCACTTGAGTTTGGGCTCAAGCGTATGATTCTTTGGCAGAACTCTCCTGGGTTACCTGTATAGTTTCAGTCAGGAGACAGAAAAGCTGAGAGCTGGTAGGTACTGAATGACCTCATTCATATGTTGAGAGAAACAGCAGGAATAAATGGGAATAGCTGGAATGACTCTTCACACGAAGATGTCATCATCCTAGAAGAAAAAATCAAAAACTTCAAAGTTTTGGGTTTTCCTCAGAAGTCACATGACTTCTTTCTAGGAAACCGAGGCCCTGATAGCTGGATTCCTCCTTAGACACAGGTGGTATCAATCTGCTCTATTTAGCAAATATCTGAGAACTGTGGGTGTCCCTAAGTTTTATTTATTTATTTTTATTTTGGGGGGAGCATCACACTTCCTTATTTGAAGGAATGGTGCAAATAAAAGAACTTAAGTGGATGTTTTGATACTATTACAACATACCTTCACTTTTGTTTAACTGTACTGAAAATTAAAATCAGCTTAGATTCAAGGGGTGGAAAACATATTTTGTATCTTGATAGGGGAGATTTTCATAATTTGTGACAGTTTTTAATCCATTATGGTTAGTGTCAACAATATTATATGTAAAATAAGATTAGAACTTCAGTTGAATGTTGATAAAATATGTTTTTAAAACTATTTCCTCTAAAAGAAAGAAGCTAACTTAAATATTATAATATTGCTGGTAAAATATTCAACCAAAATGATAATTAGTCATGTTTTAATTTGCTTGCAGGATGTCTGATCAGGTGTTGAATACATAGATGTCAGAATAAATAATCAGGATATCTTAAAAATTTTAGTTGAACACAACAGATTTTTATTTTTAACTTTGTTTTAAGTTCAGGGGTACGAATTTGGGTTTGTTGCATAGGCAACCCATATCATGGGGTTTGTTGTACAGATTATTTTATTGCCTAGGTGTTAAGCCTAGTAACCATCAGCTATTTTTCCTAATCCCCTTTTTTACAAAATGTTTAAATTCAGTAAAAAACGACTATTGACATAGATAACTTATTCAGAATTTATGATGGTGACAGTGAAGCTAAAATCTGAAAAAGTGACACATGAGTATCTCCTTGAATAAAAAATATAATGCAAGACCTGGTTCAATAGCTCATGCCTGTAATCCCAGCACTTTAGGAGGTCAAGGTGGAAAGATCACTTGAGGTCAAGAGTTGGAGACCACCCTGGCTAACATGGCAAAACCTCGCCTCTCCAAAAAATATAAAAATTAGCCAGGTGTAGTGGCTTATGCCCGTAATACCAGCTACTCAGGAGGTTGAGGCACAAGAATCGCTTTAACCTGGGAGGCAGAGTTGCAGGAAGCAAAGATTGCACTCCAACATGGGCAACAGAGTGAGACTGCCTCAAAAAAAAAAAAAAAAAAAAAAAAAAAAAAAAAAAAAAAAAAAAAATATTAAAAAAAAAAAAAAAAAAAAAAAAAAAAAAAAAAAAAAAAAAAAAAAAAAAAAAAAGAGAGTTTTTTTTTTGTTTGTTTGTAAACTTGAAAGATTCATCTCAGATTTCTCTTTTGTCCCTCATTACATTTATAGGGAACTTTACATGTATAGGGAGCTTTAAACAGTATATTAAACAAGTTATAGTAATTGCATATTAAATTCTAAGCAAATTTTATGATTATTAGTAATATTCACTCTTTGGATGTCTGTGTGGATTTACAGCTTGTAAAAGTGTCTGGAGGATAATGGTAGCTATCTGACTATCTCCAGTCTAACAAAATAAAAATTCATGGATCAACAAGAAATGCAAATAAGAACACATATAACCCTTTATTATTACTGGGAATCACAAAATCCCCAAAACTTCGAATCACTTGTAAGTAGAGAATAAACCCCAAGTTCCAATACAGCTACAGTTGAAAGCATTGACTGATGCTACAGGATTATGGTTTCAGGCAAAATGAGTCTTAGCTGCACCATGCAAAAAAGGACAGGGGAACCTAGAACTTAGAAAATGCCTAGACAAAATCACCTCCAGAGAATGTCAAACTCCAATTGTAAAACTTCTGAATTCAGGACTAAGATTTGGTAGGTATATAAGGTATATAGGTAGCTATATAAATACCTCAGAGTATTAAAAATAAAAAATGTTGAATTTTTTTATATACCTGTTGGTCATTTGTATAAATGTATAAAGAAAATATAGTACATAATACACAATGGAGTATTATTCAGTCATTACAAAAGGAAATCTTATTCATGACAACATGGACTAATCTGGAGGACATTTTGTTAAGTAAAATGATAGACACAGAAAGGCTAATACTGCTTGATCTCACTTATATATAAAATCTAAAAAAGTTGAACTTACAGAAGCAGAGAGTAAAATGGTGGTTCGCAGAAGCAGAGGGCAAAGGGATTGGGGAAATATTGGTCAAAGGATACAAAAATCTCAGATACATAGAAGAGTAATGTATTCTTTAAAATCACAAAGAAGAGAGAGTCTAAGTATTCTCGCCACAAAAAAAAGTGAATATGTGAAGTAATGCATATGTTAGTTCAATTTGGCTCCCCCAAAAGGAAACTTATTTTTTATAAAGCAATTACAGTACTGATAATCTTGTTTAAGACAAAACAAGAAAGTAAATTGCAAATTATTGCTTTTGAATATTGGTACAAACATTCAAAATAAAATGTTAGTAACAAACTAAAAACACACACATCATTAAAGTAATAAACAATGACTAAGTGAGATTTATGCCACTAATGCAAGAATGACTACTCACTATTGGGGAAAATTTGTTAATATAAATTCACCACAAGGAGAACAATTATATGATTATCTTCACAGTTACTGAAAAAGCCTATGGAAAAATTCAACACCTATTTTTATTAAAAACTTGGAGAAAATAAGAATAGTTATTTTCTTAGCATGATGTAATAGGTTACCATATATAAGAAGAAACAAGCATTTCTACTGTGGTCAAGAAAAAAGTCAAAGAATGTCAAGTATCTACCATTACTATATGTTTAGTAGTTATACCAGCCAATGCAATTGCAAATGAGTAAAAAATAAGAGAAGAATTGGAATTGAAGAAATAAAACTATCTCTATTTGTAATGACATGATAATATACCTGGGAAATGTTAAAGAATCTATTATAAAACTAATTTAAAAAGCAGGAGTAAAAATTAATGCGCAAAAATCTGTAGTATACATATACTTTAATTATTATTTAGAAGGCATAAATATGACAAATCCCCATTCAAAACAGCAAAATAAATTTTTAAAGATAAAATACTTAGGAATAACCTTCACAGAAAATGTTCAAAATCTACACATAAAGAAACTATAAAATACTCCTGAATATCACAAAACCAGACTTGAACAAATGGAAAAAACTTCCCTTATTCCTCGTTTGAACATCTTGATATCGTCAACATCTTGATATCGTCAAGATGTCAGTTCTAAGTTAATTTATAAATTTAATGCAATCTCAATAAAAAATATCAATGAGTTCTGGTGCAGCAGCTCACACCTGTAATTCCAGCACTTTGGGAGGCTGAAGTTAGGAGGATTGCTTGAGCTCAGGAATTTGAAACCAGCGTGGGAAACATGGTGAGATCCTGCATCTACAAAAATTCAACAAACAAAGCTAGATGTGGTGTCCTGTACCTATAGTCCCAGCTACTCAGATGGCTGAGGTGGGAGGATTACTTGAGCTTGAGAGACTGAGGCTACAGTGAGCCACGATCACATTACTTCACTCCAGACTGGGGCAACAGAGTTAGACCTTGTTTTTTGGTTGTTGTTATTTTTTAAATCATTGTCGATAGAGAAGCTGATATTAAAATTTCTGTGGAAAAATAAATACGAAGAAATAGAAAACCTACAAAGTACTCTAAGTTGAGATCCCTTCTACCCTGTTAAAAATATTGAAATATATGATAAAATCTCTATAATTAAAAAATGAAGTACTAATGAATAGACATGCAAAGGAGTTTCCAGGAAATATTTCCAGGATAATCTGTCTAAAATAAAAAAAAAAGGGGGGAGAAAATATTTGTGACCTTAAAGTATGTAAAAACTTTTAATTAAAATACAAATAGAACACACACACAAGTATAATTAATTTTGCTTTTTCAAATTTGAAAACTATTACTTTTCTAAATAAACTTTTAAGAAAATGAAAAGCCAAGACAAAAACTAGAAGGATATATTTACGAATTATGTACCTAGATAAGATGTGTACACGCTGTTTATAGAAGCTTTATTTTTAATATCTCAAATCTGGAAACAAGCCAGATGTCCATTAAAGGTGAAAGAATAAACAAATTGTGTCATACAACATAATATTAGCATTAAACATGAATGAATTATTAGCAATACTACAACATGGAAAACTTTTAATATCATCTTGTTATACGAAGGAAGCCAGACACAAAACATGACGTACTGTGTGATTCTATTTTCAAACATTTTTGTATTGACAGAAAGCAGATGAATAGTTGCCTATAGCCACAAGAGGGAGTAGAAGTTGCCAGAGAAAGGCCACAGAGAAACTTCTTAAGGTGATGGAAATAGGTAATACTTTAATCTGATGTGGTTACATTGGTGTATACATATTTACCATAACTGATCAAACAGCACTGTAACAAAGGTGTTAGTGTTACTGTATGTAAATTATAACTTAATAAAATAATAAGACAAAATAATAACATCACCAATAAAATGCGTACACTGAGTGTTTTGAAGAAAAATATCCTGAAAAGAATACGTGATGACTTAAGTAGTATTCCAACTGAGAATGTGTAACCTAAATCTAATTATAATATCACACAATGCTAAATTGAGAGATGGTCTATTAAATAGCTAGCCTATACCCTTCAAAAATGGCACTCCATATTAAAGGAAACTATTTGCTTAGGATTGTCTTGGTTATTTGGGCTCATTTTCGGCTCCATGTGGATTTTAAAATAGTTTTTTCTAGTCCTGTGAAGAATGCTATTGGGACTTACTTGAGTGTAGAGGGAAGGAGGAGGAAAAAGATTTAAAAAAATAACTATTAGATACCAGACTTAACACCTAGGTGACACAATAATCTGTACAACAAACTAAACAAACCTGCACAAGTACACCTGGATCTTAGAAAAAAAAAAGGAAAAAAAAGGAATTAAAGAGAAATGCAACAGGAGATTCTGTACATACAAATGATATATGTGAGTCAATTTGTTAATTGATGAAATTTAGATAAGAATGTTGTATAATTGTGAAATGTTCTGAATTTGGTAACTGTACTAGGACTGTGCAAAAAAAATTTTTTCATAGGAAATATGTGTTAATGGATAAAGAGTCATAAAGAAAACATTAAAATTAGAAAAATATATAAATTAAATATAAATGAATATATTGAGTATATTAACACACCTGAAAGAAGCAAATATAGCAAAACTTTCAAAATGCATTATTCAAAATGTACAACTCATATAAAGAATATATGAGCTTTCTTGTTAACATTCTTACAAGTTTTCTGAAAATTCAATTTGTTTCCAAATAAAGTGTGAAAAATTTAAAAATTTGAGTTTGAATAGGGTTTGGTTCTATCATGTTTTTCTAGAATAAGTTACATAATTTATTCAAGGTCCCCAAGTTCAATGTATTGATTTTCTAAAATTTTTTAAAGCAAGCTCATTTTGTAATTTTTGCGTTGCATAGTTTCTTAAAATCATATTAAACTCCAGTGTTTAATACAGAAACTAATATATTGCAACAATTCAACATTTATTATGTGGTAAATAACAAATGTGCCATCAAAAAAGAGCCTACCCCAATAACAGTCCACGTAAGCTAAACCTATTACCCCAGTACCAAGCCTTCTTCTGAGTGTAAGATAAAATTGTTTTTTGCAACATACAATACACACCCAGTTGGGCAAATTGTTTCATTTTGTGAAAGACAATAATTCAGTTTTTATCCTTGAAATTCTACAGAGCTATACTTCATTCAACATAATTTAATTTCATTTTTGAACATATCTGCCTTAAAAACTGATTATACATAATCAGGGTGCATGAGAGATCATAATATAGGTAAGAAGCTAAACATCTCAGAGCTTTTTTTTTTTGTGACTGTCTTCAAAAGTATATAGATCTTTACACATGTAATTTTGGGAAAAAAAGTGCATACAATTAAACAAATGGAATTTCAGTAAGCACCTTTACACTCATTCACTCCTATCTACTGGCTATGAATGCTCTTATTTGACCAATATTAATATTATGAGGATGCAACTTTTTTTCTTTAGTATAAGTTTTAACCTTTGTCTTCAGGATAGTCTTTCAAAATCAAGCTAGCTGGGGCTGGGCACAATGGCACACATCTGTAATCTTAGCAGTTTGGGAGGCTGAGGCAAATGGATCACTTGAGGTCAAGAGTTCAAGTGTGCGCTGGGAGCTCTGTTGGTCCTTATGATATTCACAAAGTGGTCTAGATTTCATATTGTATTATTGTGGGATGATATATATTCCAAGGCATTGTAAGGCTCAAAAGAGTGAAGAAAAAGATATCCCTCTTTTTAAAAATTATTTTTACTTTTTTATTTAATGATTAATTCATTTTAATTTCTTTTTTTTTAACTTTTAGGTTCAAAGACATGTGCATATTTGTTAGATAGGTAAATTGTGTTTTGTGGGAGTTGGGCATACAGATTATTTCATCACCAAGGTAATAAGCATAGAACCCAATAGGTAGTTTTTCAATCCTCACCCTCCTCTTACCATATACCCTCAAGTAGTCCCCAGTGTGTGTCGTTCCCTTCTTTGCATCCATATGTTCTCAATGTTCAGCTGCCACTAATCAGAGAGAACAGGCAGTATTTGGTTTTCTCTTCTTGCATTAGTATGTTAAAGACAATGGCCTCTACCTCCAACCATGTTGCTGCAAAGGACATGTCCTCAGTATATTTTATAGCTGCAATAGCATTCCTTGGTGTACATTTTTTAATCTAATTTATTGATGGACATTTAGGTCCATTCTATGTCTTTGCTATTATGAATAGTGCCACAATTAACATATATACATATTCAAGTGTCTTTATGGTAGAAAAACATATTTTTTTGGTTTATAGCGAATAATGGGATTGCTGGGTCAAATGGTAATTCTGCTTTAACTTCTTTGAGAAAGCACTAAACTGCTTTCCACAGTGGCTGAACTAGTTTACATTCCTACTAGCAGGGCATAAGTGCTCCCTTTTCTCCACAACCTTGCCAGCATGTTATTTTTTGACTTTTTAGTAATAGCTATCCTGACTGGTGTGAGATGATTTCTAATTGTGGATTTGATTTGTATTTCTCTAATGATTAATGATGTGTTGAGCATTTTTTCACATGCTTGTCGGTTGCATGAATGTCTTCTTTTGAAACACGTATGTCCACTTCCATTGATCACTTTTTAATGAGATTGTTGTTTGCTTGTAAATTTAAGTCCTCAAACTGACCAATAACAAGTTATAAAATGGAATCAGTAATAAAAAACCGACTGGCCATCAAAAGCCCAGGATGAGATGGAGTCACAGCTGAATTCTACCAGATGTATAAGCAAGAGCTAGTACCATTCCTACTGAAACTAAAAAATTGAGGAGGAGGTATTCCTTCCTAATTCATTCTGTGAGGCCAGCATTATCCTGACACCAAAACTTGGTAGAGACACAACAAAAAAATAAAACTTTAGGCCAATATCCTTGAAGAACATAGATGCAAAAATAGTCAACAAAATACTAGCAAACAGAATCCAGCAGCACAACAAAAAGCTAATCCACCATGATCAAGTAGACTTTCCCCCTAGGATGCA
Organism: Cebus imitator; assembly: GCF_001604975.1. NCBI lineage: Eukaryota > Metazoa > Chordata > Mammalia > Primates > Cebidae > Cebus > Cebus imitator. The sequence goes on along the minus strand of NW_016107404.1, from coordinate 6,895,327 downwards.
AGGTTGATTAAGCATACAAAAATCAATAAATGTTACTTACCACCACATAAACAAAACCAAAACCATATGATCATCTCAATAGATGCTTAAAAATCTTTCAATAAAATTCAACATCCTTTTATGTAAAGAAACTCCAACAAAGGAGGCATTGAAGGAACAAACTTCAAAATAAGAGCCATCTCTGAAAAATTTACAGCTAACATCATACTGAATGGGCAAAAGCTGGAAGAATTCTCCTTGAAAACTGGAACAAGACAAGGATGCTCTTTCTCATGACTCCTATTCAACTTAGTGCTGGAAGTTTTTACCAGAGCAATCAGGCAAGAGAAAGGAATAAAAGCATCCAAATAGGAAGAGAAGAAGTCAAACTATTGCTATTGGCCAGACTATATGATTCTATGCCTAGAAAACCCCATAGTCTTTGCATATTCTGGATCTGATATATAACTTCAGCAAAGTTTCATGATACAAAACTAGTGTACAAAAATCAGTAGGATTCCTATACAATAACAACATCCAAGCTAAGATCTAAGCCAAGAATGCGATTATATTCCCACTAGCCACACAAAACTGGGTATACAACTAACCAAAATATAGAAGACCTCTGCAATGGGAATTATAAAATACTGCTCAGAGTAATCAGAGATGACCCAAACATATATAAAAAAAAAATTAATGCCCTTGGTAGGAAGAATTCGTGTTTTCAAAATGACCATATTGCCCAAATCAGTTTACAGATTAATGCCATTCCTATCAAACTACCAATTACATTCTTCGCAGAATTAGAAAATTTGTTTAACAATTCATATGGAACTGAAAAAGAGTTCTAAGCAAAAAGGACAAAGCTGGAGGCATTGCATAACCTGACTTAAAACTATACTACAAGGCTACAGTAACTAAAACAACATGGTACTGGTACAAAAACAGACATATAGGCCAATGGAACAGAATAGGATGCCCAGAAGTTATGCCATACACCCACAACCATCAGATTTTGACAAAAACAGGCAATTGGGAAAGAACTTCATATTCAATAAATGGTGCTGAGATAACTGGCTAGCCATATGCAGATTCAAACTGGAGTGCTTTCTGACACTGTATACAAAAGTTAACTCAAAATGGATTAGAGTCTTACATCTAAAACCAAACATTATAAAAGCTCTGGAAGATAACCTAGGAAATACCATCTTGGAGATAGAACCCAGCCAAAGATTTCATGACAAAGACACCAAAAGAAATTTCAATAATAACAAAAATACACAAACGGGACCTAATTAAGCTAAAGAGTTTCTGCACTGCAAAATAAAATATCAACAGAGTAAACAGACAACCTACAGAATGGGAGGAAACATTTGCAAGCTATGCAACCAACAAAGAATCTATAAGGGAAGAACTCTGAATCTTTTCCCTCCGCTAGCAACAGCAACAAGAAAAAACTGAGCAGATAGCAGTAAACTGTAAGCATGCCTCAAATGCACCATTGCATGGAGACAAATATCAATTTCAGCAGTACCTTGTGGAACTGACCTTAACACTTTCCTGTTAAGCAAGAAAGCTGAAAATGAGCTGAAATGATCTCAGATTGAGGCTCTTGGATGCTGGTAAAAACAAACACAAATCTTCTCTAAAGAAAAGCATCTCCAAATTAGGCTTCCAAGTTTCTATGGAAATATTCAAATTTAAGCTCACAAAGATCACCAGCACACAGAAAATAAGCTCCCATGATTGAAAATCAGTAGAAAAATATGTACAAAAATTTGGATAACCAAAAACTTGAGATGTTGAAACAACCTGATATAAAAAACATAAGTAAATATGTATGAAATGTTTAAGAAAATAAAAGATAAACTGACAAAAATAAACACACATTATGAAACCTAAAAATAAGATATATTTGAAAATATATAGATTTGTTTAAAAGAACATAATTATATCAAGAACTCTTATAACTTTAGTGGAATATTAGATACTGGTAAAGAGAGGGAGAGTGAGTAGCATGATCAATATTAATTTGGTACAGAGGCATTGTTAAGTTCGCCAGTAAAGCCACACATTGGGTAAAACTATTTGCAATATACAGTAAATGATTTATATTCATAATATATAAAAATCCTTATCAATAAAAATGCCAACAACACAATTTTTAAATAGAAAAAAACACTTTAACAGGCACTTTCTAAATGAAAATAAGCCAATGGGCAATAAGTATATACAAAATGCTTATCAAAAATATGCAGAAAAAGTACACAATGAAATACCACTACTCACCACTAGAATGGCTAAAATTAAAAAGGCAAGACTGTCAATCAGTTGGAAATGTTATACTTCCTATGAAATGGGAAATTTGTAAAAATACTTTGGAAAATACTTTGGTAGAGTCTACTAAAACATGCCTTAGAAATAACCTGTGATTCAGGATTTCCACTCATGGCATATATCAATCTGTTAATAAAAAATGTACCTGTATAAGAATGTTCATAGTATATTTACTTGTAATAACCTAGAACTGGAAACTACCCAAATATTCTCAACAGTAGAATGGGTAAAAAGTTGTGGTCTATTTATACAATAAATTACTCCATGAAAATGAATAAGATAAACTATTATACCAAAATGCATGGATTCCATAGACATAAAGAAATTCAAGATAAAAGAGTACATGCTGTATAATTACATTGCTACAGGTTAAAAAAACTATCAAAATTTTAGTGCTGGAAGTCAGAATAAAGGCTACCCTTGGAAGGCTCAAAAAGCACATGAGTAAGCTTTCTGGAATGATAGACACTTTCTATATCTTGATCTGGGTTGTTGAAAACTATGGCAAAAATTTCACTGAGATTTACAATTGAGATTTCAAGAACAGCAAAAATGTAATAAAGACATTTCAAAGAGATAAAAACTGATTGCTTATAACATCTAGACCTTCACTTAATGAATGCTGTAAGACATACTTCATGAATAATGAAAATGGCCCCAAAAGAAATATTTGGTATGCAAGAAACAATAGTGAACAAATAAACATGTGACATACACATAAATGAAAGCAAGCAGTATATGTGTAACTATTTATTATCATAATAATGTATAAACCAAGGGATCAGAATGTCAGAGTACACAGGAATTAAAGAAATGACTCCCAAAGCAAGAAGAGGAAGTCTTAGGTTCTAGTTCTGCTTTTCACTCCTTCACTTGGTGCTCTTGGCAAAATTCTTGTTAACATCGTATTTTTATCTCTATCTAACTATCTATAATAGAAATATTTCTAACTCTCTTGCCCATTTTATAAAATAATTATAAGTATCAAATGCACAAATAAATTTAAAGGATTTCAGAAACTATAAGATATAATGAAGATAAAATGACTCATTAAATTATGAAATAAGACAACTGAAAAAAATCCTTTAAAAACAATTCATTCTTTCCAATGTTAGGTGATAACCAGAGAAAGTTAAGTGTTGTGTCCTAGATTATATGTCATGTTAGTGATAATGCTTGTGCTGCAATGAATCAGGTCCCTGACTCCTTTTCTAGAATATTATTTTCTTACATTTTTGACATGTGAGAGATTTAAAGCATTAATGGGAATGACTCGTAGATATTAAGTAGAAAGAGAATAGTCCCTACTTCTGTTTTTCCAGAGCTACTTCCATACTTTTGTGCAAAGAATGTTATGGACACATAGAGAATATGATGAAAAAGTATTTTCGGGGCACTTGTTTGTTTTCATTAGGCCTATTTCCTTTATAAAATTACATGTATTATAAAAAATCAGCTAAAATCTACCTTCATGAATACCTGTGCACACGCGAGCATGCGTGTGCGCGCACACACACACACACACACGCACACACACACACACATTCATGAATAGAATTTCAGGTAGCCCAAAGTTCTAAGGTTAAAATGCTTGGACTAAAGGAAGTGGATGGAAGTGAAACAGAAAAAAGCAGCCCCTAACATATGCCTACTCTTCTAAGAAACATGGTTACACTTCCGTGGCAGCAAGTACTTAGGTGCAAAATTGGATTGTATTCCCTCAGATGAAGTAAACCCTTTCAGTATGCTATCTCTAGAGCTATATCAAATGATCTCAAAATTTAAATTTCCTCGGACTCATCTTCCCTCAAAACAGAGCTCAATCTTAAGGTTAGATTCACTTTATCCTCTAGTATAAGCCAACCTTCCTTTTTTTCTCTTACCTTATTTACTTATTAAATAATTAATTAATTTTGTTTGCTTGTCTGCATTTCTTTTTAGAAAGGAAATCCTAAAGCTTCAGTGGTCCAAAGGAAGTTAATAAACCCTTTGTTTGCCTGGAAATCTTCAGAACATTTCAAACATCTTTTTGTTACTACTAAGGAAACACAAATGGTTATATAATCTGAGCCAAAGCAAAAGTGAGAAAATGGTTAGTAATCCTCTCTAATTCTTCCAGTAGTTAATGCCGAGGCATTATACTGGAGACTATTCATTATGAAAAAAAATCAGATTCTGTGTTTTCCCCCACTTGGGTTTCAAAGTTGCAGGATTTATTGTAAGATTTTCTGTGGAAAAATCTTACTTTAGTGATTTTTGCTTTCTTTGCTGCTGTGACCAGATGGAAGCACTACTTTCTTTTCCAGAAAGTCTATGAACAGGCAGAGTAAAGGTGACAGCTCACATGGAGTAGTGCCAGATGCTCCTGTTTATTCCAGAGAGTTAGGGGATATTTACTGGCATAAGTTCAGTGGCTTTTTGGAGGATTTTCAAGAGCATCTCATTTTTTGGGGATGAAAAATCTGCTTCTGTGTGCAACTCAGTAAGGGAAACATAGCTTGCCCACTAGACTTAGCTTTGTTTTCTTGGCTTACATTCTTTCCCCAAAAGAAGGTGTTTTTTAATTTCAAGATTATTCACTTCATGGGGATTCAACATTATTGTCCCCATGCTCTCCTTAAGAAAATCGGAAATTGGTACCCAAAGCTGTAAATTTGCCATATTTTAATTTTCCTCTTTATTTTCTAAAACTAAGTCATAATTATGTTGAATGGAAGTAAATGTTACCAAAAATCTGAATACATGATCATAAATCCCAAGTCTGTTTATTTTACCATAAACTCAAGCTGTGCTAAGACCAGAAAGCTTATCTATTCCAGCTTGTTTAATCAGCAAGCATATTATACTACATGGAAAAGTCAGTATTGTTAGTTCTTCAGAGCACGGACTTTGGGTTCCAGATTCTCAAGCTTTTAAGTAATAACACCCTGGCAAAATTATTTAACTACTCTATGCCTCAATTTTCTCCTATGTAAGATCATCGTTATAATGGTACCCATCTTATACGATCTTTGGAAATGCTAAATGAGGTTTTTCATCAAACATATTTAGAAAAGTGCATGACATATAAGTACTCAATAAAAGTTACGATTATGCCCACTATCATCATCATCATTATCACTTTCCAATCACTTTATTTTCATCCATTACATTACAAAATGTATATTCTTCTCTCCTGGGCAAGGCTAGTATTAGGGAAAAATGTGTCAAAATATCCTGTTAGAGATGACAAGAAACTCAAAAGATTATCTATCCAAACTAAGCTTTCATAAATAAGCCACAGAAAAAATAAATAGTGTTTATTTGGGAGCTTTCCCAGGAAACTGAAACCACTGTTTCCTTTGTTTTTTAATTGTTAATTTTTAGTCACCCTTATAAGCAATAAAAATCACATCTCACTTTATGATTTCATATATACTTATTTTTTTCTCATGCACTATTCACTAATAAATCTTTCTAAAAAGTTAAAAATTATTTGTAAAAAATGAGGGTTTTTGTCCATATTTATGTTTTGCACTAAATTATAAACTTATTTTTAAGTTTCTTTCTTATTTTAAGTATTCTTTCACTTTGGGATTGAACAGCTTGAGACATACACACATAGCTGTATGTAAAATAAGACACTTCATCAGATAAACTATTTTTATGTTGCCCACTAGACTTGGCTTTGTTTTCTTGGCTTACATTCTTCAAATATCAGATGACAGTCAAACAAGACCAATGTAATTTATTTTTAAATTAAAATGTAGTTAACTATAGAGCTATTGATGATACTTGAATTTGCTTAAGTTGGGATACTTTGTTTAAATGAGTCAGATTTTTAAATTCTTATAATACTCATATTACATTAAGATACCCAATTGATTCATAAATGATAAAATGCTGTTGTTAAAAATATAGTATACTTGGCTGGAAATTACAATCTGAAAGTATGTGAGGCCATCAATTGTTTACATATAAATTACATTTTTTACTCTTATTAACTGTTTTGGGACAATAATAAGTACTTCTTGATAGAATAAACTCAAGAGAGGAGCATCTGGAGAGAATCTGCAGATCTCAGATGTAGTGACTGCAATTATTGATGGTGCCCCTTCTGCATAAGTGAATGTGTAAGTCACACCCACATTTGTTCCCAGCTCTGGCCATATGGCAATTCTTCCTGAATGATTTGGCTTCTCTCTTGTCTTTCTCTATCATTAGATTATTATGGCTTGATTCCTTCAGCTCTTGCCAGCTGGGAAACAAAAACTATTATTTTTGCCTCACTTATTCTTGATGCCTTTTTGGATATCCATACTCACCTTAAATATGAACTTCATACTGTTTATATTTACGATTTAAATAATTCAGTTTGAAGAATCTATTACATGAATTTAAGAATCCACATTTCTCTAATACATTATACTTTTCAAATATTTTTAAGGTGGAGCCTGGGAGGTGGAGACTGAAATTCCTTGGGGTACAAATAATGCATATGAGAAAACCTATGAAACTGTCAATGTCTACTTTAAAGGGCAGTCTTCCGACTATAAATCACATTTGGGTTGGCTCTTCATTGCCAAAATCATAATCCTATTATGAATGTTTGTGACTCGGTTTCTTTTTATAGCCACATGTAGAAATATATGCCAACAGATTAGGCAAATTGAATATTACAACCTACTTTAGGAAAAGTAATACATAACTTCGCATTTTGTAAATATGAAAGTTTTTTTCTGAAAACTTTAATCTTGAACCCAGAAGCAGGAGGCTGATGGCTCCCACTGTGAGATTCAAAAGTCTCTGCTTGTTTATCACAACCAAACCAGCTTCATACAAACACATACACATCAGAGAGAGCCTTGTGAATACTAAGGGAAAGGACTTGGAGTGATTCACATTTTACTGCACTTGGGTCACCTGGATATTATTGATATTTTATCACACAAGGCTGCAATTGTTCTAGAGTCTCATCCTCCCACAATTATATACGATTTCATTTTAAGTTCTCAAAATGTGTTCTTTGAAAATAACACCTCTTTAAAATACTGACAGCCTCAGGTTTTAAAATTCTTTTGTTTGTGGAATAAGGAAAAGAGAATTATATTGATTTAGGAAAAAGAAATGCATAAGAAATTATCTTGACTGTCATAAAACATAAATTATGTCATAATTTATCCAAGGGTTCAAAAAAGTAATCTTTTTCTTGGTAATTGAGTCTATAGTTATAGAGCTATTTATTTAATAGCTGATTTAGTGTAACATATGTAATATTCTGCCAAAGCCACAGGAAGTCTTTGAATATTCCAATCTATTTCTAAATAGTCTGCAAGTAAGAAATGCTTATGGGATAAAATATTGTACTCTTGAAGGATATGTTGAATAAATGTTCTGTGGTAAACCATGGCTTGTCAATAAAGACGTGCACAAAAATAGATATCACTTTCCTAGAGTTTTCAATTACCAAATCATCTTAACCACTTTAGGAACAAAGTGAGAGGACCTACATTGCTATGGTTATCTCATCTAGCAAATGCATGTTTTGTTGTGTATACTGCAACTTGATGCAAATTGTCAATCTCATCTATATTTTCACATAATCTGACAGGCTGGTAACAATGACAAAGCTCATTGTATAAGCACATATACTCTCAGCTATTTGGGCTGATTTTGAGTATATGATATATATGTTTTTTATTCTGAGAATTCAAAACCTTTATATAAAAAATGTTACTATAAAACTTTAATTTTATAATGTTTTATAATTAAAGGCTAAGTGTGGCTTCTATTTAAAATATGACTTCCTAAATTCTGACATTTTGTTTCTCATTAATTAATTAGATTACATATAAGGCTAGTTATTAGATTTAATAAATAAATAGAAAACTGGGCCATAACTGTCTATATCTCTTTTCCTTCATCTTTAAAATTAAAATAATAATAGCTAACTTGCAAGTCTGTTTTAAAGATTAAATGCAATTTGTAATATCTATTTATATAATGTACATGCCAGAATGCCTAGTACATGAAGGTGGCTGTTATAGTTGTCACCACTGATAAAGACCATAGAAAATATTTTTTAAACCTAATTAACATTTATTCTGTATTAATCAGAGATATAGGAAGCAAATGGTCCAAATGGTATTTAAGTATGTTTCTTTTTTCTTGTTAGGATTCTTTTATTTGAAAATAGACGGAAAAAGCTCACTCTAATGGCTTAAGAAAACGAGCCTTCGTTACCTCATCAAACTGATAAATTTAAGCAAAGTACTGGCTCTAGGTATGACTTATTGCAGGAGCTTCAACATTTTCCCTCAACCCTATTATCCTTGATTTTTCTTGACTCTGCTCTCTTCCATGTTGTCTTCATTCTCAGTTTCCATATACTCATAAAGCAGCTGCCAACAACACTAGATCGATCTCTTTGTCAGGTTCAAATACAATGAAAAAGACCATTCTTTGTATGTCTCATTGGCCATGATTGGACCAGTTGTTCAATTTTTAATCATTCATAATATCCAGAGCAATGTGATACTCAACTGGCCAGGTATGTTTGCAACGCTAGGGACCCAAGGTAAATGGAATGACAGTAAAGCAGAGACGGGTCTTCAGACAAATGTTGCAGAAAGCTTACTCAAAGGAAAAATACATAGATTCAGACTATGTGTACAACATGCTGAAAAAATTAGAATGTATTCAAAGAATGCTGCTCATTTTTTTTTCTGTTTTCTCAGGTGTCTTTCCTTTTTACCTTTTGCATGTGAATATATCCCAAGATTTATTCTCATGTATTCATGCTCTTCTCTCTCTGATATTTCAGTGGCACTTTTCAGTCTATTATCTAAATACTGAAGACTTTTAAATGTATTTTGAGCTCCACTTTCTCTATCAGTTAGCTTTCATTGCACAACCTGCCTCTCTTAATTATTCTGAAAGTTGGCAACTTTGGCTGGACTCAGCTAATAAGATCCTCTGGTCGTGGTTAAGTTCAATCATACATCTCAGTCAACTTCCACTCTGGTTAAATTGAAGTACTTTACAGTATGTAACACATAAAAGGAGTCACAGATTATTATTGTCACTGAGGATGGGGTTTTGTTTTTTCAAAATGAGAAAAGCAATTTTTCTTTAAGTACAACTCTCTTTATAAAAGAAAAGCTTTATATATTTTTCTGTAGTATCAACTAATCTATAAATACTTAGGATAACATCATAAATGAACTCCCATTACTATAAATATCCTAATAAACTATGCAATCTATGGCTACATTGGAACATCATTATCCATATCTTATATTTACTTGCTGCGACTGTTGCTTCTGCCTTTGCTACTGCTGCTGACCTTAAAAAATCACATGCTCATCAATGATAGACTGGACAGGGAAAATGTGGCACATGTACACCATGGAATACTATGCAGCCATAAAAAATGATGAGTACGTGTCCTTTGTTGGGACATGGATGAACCTGGAAACCATCATTCTTAGCAAACTGACACAAGAACAGAAAATCAAACACCACATGTTTTCACTCATAGGTGGATGTTGAACAATGAGAACACATGGACACAGGAAGAGGAGCATCACACACTGAGGTCTGTAGGGGGGGGCTAGGGGAGGGACAGTGGTGGCTAGGGAGTTAGGGAGGGATAACATGGGGAGAAATGCCAGATATAGGTGATATCATTGATGGGCATTTGTGTTGGTTCCAAGTCTTTGCTATTGTAAACAGTGCTGCAGTGAACATTTGTGTGCATATGTCTTTGTGATAGAACGATGTATAATCCTTTGGGTATATACATTACAAACAAATGTAATCCCATTACAAACCCAGTAATGGGATTGCTGAGTCAAATGGAATTTCTATTTCTAGATACTTGAGGAATCACCACACTGTCTTCCACAATGGTTGAACTAATTTACACTCCCACCAACAGTATAAAAGTGTTCCTAAGTGTTCCTATTTCTCCACATCCTCTCCAGCATCTGTTCTTTTACAGGCTCATAGGCAGAAGGTAATTGCCTTATCTCAGATGAGACTTTAGACTGTGGACTTTTGAGTTAATGCTGAAATGAATTAGGACTTTGTGGGACTGTCAGGAAGGCATGATTGGTTTTGAAATGTGAGGACATGAAATTTGGGAGGGTCCAGTGGCAGAATGATATGGTTCGGCTATGTCCTCACCCAAATAATCACCTTGCATTATAATAATACCCATATGTCATGGGTGGGGGCAGGTAGAGATAATTGAATCATGGGGATGGTTTCCCCCATACTGTTCTCCTGATAGAGAATAAGTCTTATGAGATCTGATGTTTTCATAAATGGGAGTTCCCCTGTACAAGTTCTCTTGCTTGCCACCTTGTAAGATGTGTCTTTTCTTCTCCTTTGCATTCTGCCATGATTGTGAGGCTTCCCCAGCCATGTGGAAATGTGAGTCCATTAAAATTCTTTCCTTATAAATTAAAAAAAAAATCACATGCTAATCATATCAATATTTTTCAACTATGTGTCGTACCCCTGGGGAATACTGGGAACATCTAACACTGCCCAGATGACCAATGTTTTAGATGTTTAAATGTCTGCTTGTAAAAAAAAAAACTTCTTTCACAATATATCTGATTTCATTCCCCATTCTCAATCATTTTTTGCTATATTTGATCTCAATTTTAACACTTTGCATTATATTTGTGTTATGATTTGATTGTCTTTTTCAAAACTAATGTTGAAACTTATCATCAATGTGACAGTGTTGAGAATTAGAACCCTTAAGAAGTGATTAAACCGTGAGGGTTCTGCCTTCATGAGTGAGTTAATACATTCATGGATTAATAAATTAATAGATTAGTGAGTTAGCAGGGACTGGGACTGGTGGCTTCATAAGAAGAGGAAGAGAGACCTGAGTTAGTACCCGCAGACCCCTCTCCATAAGATACTCTGAGCTCTTTGGGGACTCTGCAGATATTCCACACTATCAGATGATGCTCCTCAATCTTAGACTTTCTATCTTTCAGAATGTAAGAAATAATGTTTTTTAATTTGTATGTTACCCGGTTTCAAGTATTCTGTTACAAGCAACAGAAAATGAATGAACACACACACACACACACACACACACACACACACACTCACACAAACACACACACACAGAGCGAGAGAGAGAGAGGGAAAAGAGAGAGAGAGGTATGATGAGATTTGGGGTTTATTTTTTGCTTTTAAAAGAAAGATTCTGGTTAGTAAATATATGGGCTAACTGTGAAAGACTAAGGTGAATTTAAAAACATTTGTCATAATCAAATATTTTGCTATAGAGTTATTCCTTACCAATGTCTTCTCTTTCTATGGAAAAACAAAACAAAACAAATGCTTCTAAAACATGAAAATTATAGCCACAAACTATATGTGTGTTAGGAAATGGAGCAAAGTAATTGAAATAGAAAAAACACTACTATACAGATAGTGACATTCTCTTCTTTCTGGTACACATGTAAAGACTTCTATCACATTCTCTTGTACCTTTTCTACCTGTAGTCTTTATTAATAGCTGCAAATGGAGTCATATCCACCAGTCTACAGGCATGCATCAATGTTCTTTCCATTTTCATGGGAGCCACGTGGATCTCTGAAATTTGAAACTGTTCTCTGGTACTATCTTGAATCCTGGTCTAATATTTTATTCCTAAGGTGACCAAAAAGTACCAAATAACTGTATCAAAATTATTCAGAAAACAATTCATCAACTATGGTTGAGGAACAGTTAGAAATCTGAATATAATTTGTAAATGAATGCTAGTTATAGAAAGTATAGTTGGAGTATGTCTGCTTTATCTTTGTAGCCCTTCATAACTCTGTAATTACTCATATAAATAAGTATTTAATACTCTTTGTTGAATGAATGAATGAGCCAATGGAAGAATTAATTAACATTGACCAACTATATTTTTCTAGGAAGTTTAAGTTTATGACAAACTGACTCCCCACCATAAACTAATCACATAATATCCGAGGAAGCAGCTTTCCATTTGAAGGAATTGGCAATAGAAAGACAGTTTAACCTTAACCATGCAAAGGATATTTAAAGAACATCAAGAAGGCCAGTATAGCTGGGATAGGTTAATTAGTACTTTTCAGGGTATGAAAATGTCTAATGAGTTATCGGAGGTATTGAGAAAAGGAGTGATAGAATCTGATCCATATCATTTGATGATGTTTTAAAGAATATTCTGGCTGTGAGGAGAAATCGAAAGGGGAGGGGAACAACACTTGAATAGAGAGATAACTTAGGAGTGGGGGCAAAGTGTTGTCCAGGAAAGAGATGCTAATGGCTTAAAATAGGGTAGAAGCAGTGGAGGTGGTTTAAAGTAGTCAAGTTGGTAATTTATTTAAAAAAAAGAGAGAGAGAATAAACTAGTCTTGACCAATAGACTAAAAATGTTGATTGTGGAAGAAAGAGATGCGTCAAGGATGATCAACTAGGATCTTTTTAAATAAATGGAGAAGACAAATTGAAGGGATCAAGTTTAAAGAATAAAGTTCAACAGTTATATTTTGAACCCACTAAACTTCAGAGCCCTATGATGAGTATTTAAGATTGGAGCTCTAGAGTTTGGACTCCATTTCTTCCTAACTGAGTAAGCAACTTGACATTTTTGTATCTCATTTATATTTTCTACAAAATAGAATTATAATAATAAGATTTACCTCCTAAGGTTGTTGTGAGGATTCAATTAGTTAATCCTTATAAAAATCTTAGAATAGTTTCCAGCACATTGTAAGCATTTATTATTATCGTTCTAGTAAAATGCAGTTTGTTATGTGAGTGTGGAGCTCATTGAGAAGCCAGAATTAAAGTTATAGATAGGATGTAAAGCCTCGAGGCCAGATAAGCCCATATGCAAGGGCATATAGGGTACAGAGAAACACCAGAAACAGAGCCCTGGGGTATTCTTCCAGGTTGGGAAGAGGAGAAAGAGTTAGCAAAGGACACTCAGAAAGATTGGCCAGTGCAGTTAGAGGAGAACCAGGAGTATGTGATATTCTAGAAGCCAAGGAAAAGTGTTGTTAAAATTAAAGAATAACCGTATTTGTTGGATGGAAATTAATAAATGAACGTTTGATTGACTGAGATGAAAGTTGTTGGCAACCTTGTCCTTAGCCTTCAGTATAGTTGTTAAAATAAAAACATAAATATATTAACTTAATGTGAAAATAACTGAAAAAAAATGAGTTAATTAGAATAAACTCTTTTTTTTAGAAGTTTTGCTTTTTGTGGAGCAGATAAGTGTGGGAAGATGCTGGAGGTGAATGGAGACTGAGGGTAAATTATTATTCAGATGGGAGACATTTCAGCATGTTTGCAGGTTGATGGGAATAATCTCACCATAGACATTAAGGGAATTCTAGTCTCATTTGTACTTCAACAAATTTGAAATGGAATGAATGTGCATTTGGATAAAGGGAGCATTATCTACGAGCCTCCAAACAGAGAAGCAGCAATTGCCCCCATAAAGAGTAAAAGTTAGGTTTTGATTATGCTACTTTCCATAGTCTATTTGTGTAAACATAAAAAAGACCCCTTTTATTTTTAAATAGAGAATATGGGATGCATACTCGAGGGGATGTTTTATGGTATTACTAAATCGTTTTTTGTCTTTTACAAAAGATAAAAATTGATCTTTTATTACTAAATTAAAAATAATTTTATTCTCAATTGGGATAAAATCATGTCATGAAGCATATTGAATATGTACATATCATATTACTAATATTGTTCCTAAGCTCCAAACAGTTACATTTTTAATATATAATGATAAGCAAGAAGTTAGTCCATTTATTTCAGGTTCCCCACTCAGTTCCTTCGGTCTAGCTAAAGCCAATCTTTCACTGAATATTTATGCATCTTGCTTCTTCTAAACAAAATTTTCTTTATAGAAGTGGCTAAAAACTTCCTAGGATCCTTGCAACTTAAGAATGTATAATTATGCATCTCTCCGATATTCTTTCCATTTTACAAAAAACTAGATCAAATAAAATTTTTAATGCTTTCTTGACAAGTAACTTCTTTCAAAATTGTTTCCTAAGTTAGTATTAGTCTGTTCTGAGCAGTTGTCTTTGCTCTGTATTTTCTAATCATTTGCATTTGCAAGAATAAATTTGAGCATTTAATATATGTTAATGGGCTTTTCTAAGAGCTGTATGTTGTTTTCTTATAAATAAATAAATAAATGATTGACACAAATATTGCCAAAGTGGAGAATCCCCATGTTAAATTGGTGTCATTGGTTTATAGGCACAAAATACCTAGGGGTTCCCAATGGCCTAAATTTTTGCACAGGATGCTGTCTTGGGAAGTGGCTTTTTATTACAAAGATAATTAAGTAAAGATTAAGGATGGTTGTGACCGTTATTACCACTGGTAAAAAAGAAAAAAAAGTCTTGAGAATAATTACTACTGTCAAAGAGAGGCACCCTTCCCATCATTGTGACCACATTCATTCATGTGTTCAGCATTACTGACCACCTAGTATATTAACACCACGTAGGATGCTCAATAAAAAACTGAAAATTGAAAAATAGTCCTGACTACCGATAATTAATTATATAATGAAAAATAAACACAATGTGCATCTTCACAATACTGGTTGATAAGTCCTATAAAAACAATGTAAGGTGTTCAATGGGAACAACAAAAAAATGGAGCTTTACATTATAATAATTATAATGAGGCATCAGGGAAGCAAGCCTTCTTGAGAAAGTGGCTATTTTCTTAATTTTGAGAAATTAGATATCAGCTAGATAACAAACTAAATCTGAGAAAGTGAAATCTCTTTACTAGTAATTTTATGTTAGATCTAATACACACAAATACATGTGCATCTGCACGTGTGCATGTGGAAGTGTTTGGTACTTGTATATGTGTATGTGTGCCTGTGTGTGTGTTGAGTGTGAGGAGAGGCAAGCATGCTGGAGAGGAGGGGATTGAAAGAAGTAGAAGAGGATTTTTAGAAGGGGACTTATGTGTTGAGCTGAACTATGTGCATTCCATCCTGAATACTATGGGGGGAGATACCAAAGAATTTTAAAGAGGGGCTATAGAATCATATTTGCACCTCTGTAGCATGAATGGAGGCTACTTTGGAGAAGGTTAGGCATACATCAGGCACACTCTTAGCCTATGGTATTGACAGATATGCAAGGGTAAGGGCCTACATTAAGGCAGTTAAAGAGAACGAGGCATTGTCTATAACACAGGCAAGCTTTAAACAAATCTTTGCTCTTAGTGGTATAGAAACAAATTGCCTTCTTAATTAAAAAAATGAGGTCTTCCCTCTCTTCTTTTATAAACTTTATAGTTTTCTTTTGCTGTTGTAACAAACTAGTAGGAAAAACAACAAAATTCTTATTTTTATTTCTGGATGTCAGAAGTCTGAACTGGATATTATGGGGTGAAATCAAGGTGTCCGCAGAGCTGTGTTCCTTCTGGAACTTCTCGGGGACACTCTGTTTCCTTGCCTTTTCCAATTTCTAGGGGTTGCCTGCATTCCTTGGCACATGGCTCCTCCTCTTATCATCTAAATGCACTTCTGGCATCATATCTTCTGTCTCTGACTTGGCTCTCTTGTCTCCCTTCTTGTGATTACATTGATCCATTTGGGTTTTTGTTGTTGTTGTTGTTGTTATCGTTACTATTAAAAACAAACAAACAAACCTTAGACTGAGTAATTTAAAATAATAGAAATTTATTTCTCACAGTTCTGGAGGCTGGGAAGTACAATATCAAGGTTCCGGGAGACTCAGTATCTGGTGAAGGCTGCTCTCTGCTTCCAAGATGGTGCCTTTTTGCTGTGTTCTCACATGATGGCAAAAAAGACTAAATCTACCTCTCAAGGCCCTTTAGAACAGCACTAATCCCATCCAATCGTGAAGGTCTCATGTGCTAATCACCTCCTCAGGGCCCCATCTCTTAATAACAACATATTGGAGGTTAAAATTACAACATGTGAATTTTGGAGGAACACATACATTCAGACCATAGCAGTCCCACCCAGATAATTCAGCATAATCTCCCCATTTCAAGATCTTTAATCACATCCTTGAAGTTCTTTTTTGCATGTAAAGTAATATATGTATAGGTTCCCAAAATTAAGGTATGTAAATCTTTGAAGAGCTTTTATTCCGACTGCCACATAAAATATCTATTAATCATTATAACTCTTATCCAGGTGTGAAATAGTTCAGTTTTTTTGTGTATATAGGTCTGAGAAATCGCTAGAGTCTTGCTTCTGCCCCTCTTTAGCCCTATAATATGCTTATTCATTGGTTTATCATAAATAAACAAAAGGAAAAAGCTATTTTGGCTACTATAAATACTCTTAACCTCCTTTTTCCACTCCATGGTAAATATGAGTTGCTGTGTCAGAATATGTTTCATATGAGCAGCTCTCTGTTCCATATAATAGGCAAGTGAAAGATTGGGGTCAAAAGGGGTTTGTTTAAAATATTCTCTAATTGAAATTTGCTCTGTAGATTGCTTCACATTTAAATTCATGCCAATAAGTGACAATAGATACCAGAAAGTGATTCCATTTTTTTCTCATTTTTAAAATAAATTCATATTTAAAGAAAACTTTAAAATTATTATTGCATAATTCTCTCAAGAATGCAGTGAAAATATTCATGTTCTTTACATTATCTTTACCTTCACGATGACATAATAGAGGAAGCAAGAAATTGAGATTTTGCCAATTTTAAAGTTTAAGCAGAAAGAGTGTTAGCAATCATGCTGTTTAGTCAGTGTTCTGCTTTAATATGTGTGAATCTTCTTTCTTTTTTATTTAACCCCCTCAAAAAAATGTTCCACACTATCTGATAATGCTATGTTTACTCCTGACAAATAATCAGAAAGTATTACTCAGACCTTCTTAACCATGAAAGGAAACAAACTTTAGCAGTACCCAAAGACATTCACAATCTCACTGAAGAAAAATTACAGATATGGGTTGTAGCCATTCAAAGTCGTTTCTCTCCCTGAGCTCATGTTTATCTGAAAATAAATACAGTTTGGACATGTTTTCTGTGATAAATATGCAACATATTGTAAATGATGTTACAAGGCAGGCACTCTATGTTTTGGCTTCTCTCTGGGTCTTCCTATTTATTGAAAAATAAACTCAAACATTTAGGTGCATTGCATGCATTTGGTTGTTGTTGGGTTTTGTTTTTTTTTTTTTTTTTTTTTTTTTTTTT
>NW_016107404.1:6833455-6877532 GCF_001604975.1 Cebus imitator | reverse complement strand
TTTTTTTTTGTATTTTTAGTAGAGACGGGGTTTCACCATGTTGACCAGGATGGTCTCCATCTCCTGACCTCGTGATTCACCCGCCTCGGCCTCCCAAAGTGCTGGGATTACAGGCTTGAGCCACCACGCCTGGCCGATAAATTTTTTAAATACTGCTGCCCAGTGTTGAAGTCCATTAGATCCTAAAATCAGGAAACAAACGTCTGTCATTGGCTTTGAGGAGAGGTTAAATAATTTTTCTTGGCAAATCATAATTGCTTGTAACTGCTTATTTTATCCAAATTATGACACATGTGGGACTATTAATGTGGCAATGACCTCAATAAAATTGTACAGTTGCTACTAAAGGGCAAAACTGGGAAAGATACAAAGTATTTTAGTAATCTATGTGGACAAGTCAGGGAATGGAATGATCCTATAGCACTGATTCAGTTTCACAGAAAAACAGAAGTTCACATAATCAAAACCCTGACATTTTATTACTTTTCATTTGGAATGAATTATGAATAGCTTTAAGCAAACAACTCCAATTTTAAATGTGTTTCACAAAGGGTTTAGAATGCTTATCTCTGGGGCTCTGATTTAATTAACAAACTTTTCTACATTTCTGTAGTTGTTGTGGCATTGTAGTGAAATTAACACTGGTTTCCATGTTACATTGTGCTTTCTGAAGCATTTATTTAAAATCAGAGTAGTTGCATCTAAACTTACCTATCACTACATTTTTATTTTATGGTTACTGCCTTAGCATCAGAACAACAACAACAAAAAAATCACATGTATGTGTGTGTGGGTTTAAATATGTTAAATGCTATATTGTTAAGTTTGCTGAATTAGTCCGCTGCTAAGATGATAACAAGAATAACAGCTGTAAAAAGCTAGAAGTTCATTTTTCTTTCAGTAACTGTCCAAACTGAAGCAGCGCATAGCTAGTTTGGTATCTGCAATTCTGGTGACTGAGGTTCTTTTTCTGTTGTTCTGCAATCCTCAATATGCAACTTCCATTTTATAGTTAAAATGGCTTGTCTAAGCAATAACAGGAAGAAGGAAAAAGGGTCAGTGGAGGGCACAAAATTTCCCTTTAAAAGTATGGCCAAGAAGTTGCTCATGTCATTTGCTCTTCCCTCGCATTTACAAGAAGTTAATCATTTGACCATATCTAGCTACAAGAAAGACTGGGAAAGACTGGGAAGTTCTAAAATCAGAATTTCTAATACTAACGGAAGAAGGGAAGAATGGCTATTGATATTCAGCCAGCAGCCTCTGCCGTACGCTCTAACCTTGCTTTCAAAATTGCTATATGTAGGAGATTCAAAGACATAGTAGCACACCAATGAAATTTTTTTATTGCTAAATAGGGCTGCCTTTCTTCCTTCTTTCCTTTTTTCTCCCTCCTCCTCCAACTCATTTCCTGTATTTTATTCTTTTAGCAGCTTCTATATGTCAGAGATTGTCCTATGCACTAAAGTTCAAAATTGAAAAAAGCATTTTCTCTCTCTTTCACACATAGTCATATAGGGGAAAGCAAGATATCAGCAAGATCGTGAGTATTTTAACAATATGCTGTAGGGATAGAGAACAAAATTGTCCTGGGTAAGTCAGGAAATGACCAATAGGTGACATTTGAATTTGATCTTCAAAATGCTGCCTGATGTTGGACCTGTTCCTTCTCTCTGTTTTGTTCACATTCAATCCTATCTAAAGACTTTATTGATAGCCAGGGTGCTGAAGTCTGGTACTGTAGACACTAAGACTGCTCGCCATTATTTCCAGTTCATCTTCTTTCATACATGAACTGAGATTGCACTTACTTACTCAAAGTTAGAACTAGCCATTTCACCTGATCTATTTGTAAGCCTTGAGGAATGTACTAGAGCTATTACCAGTGTGAGCATGCAGAGATTAAGGAATCTCAAAATCAGTTATGAGAAGTCAGGAGGGTATTAGTGAAAACAAAGCAGAGAGAATGGTAAAGAGTCTTGAAGGGGTCTTCACCAAGTCCATATGCATCATGAGATGCTCTGCAGGGACTTAGCTAATGATGCTTGTCCCTCTCAAAGAATACAGCTCTATTTCTTGTTTTCTATGATCATGTTCAGAGTTAAATGCTTACCTATTTTTCTTGCATTAAAAGTACTTCTGTGATTTTCTCATATTTGTTGCTATGTTTTAATTCATCACCATTCACCCTACTTACCATGACCCTCATGAAGTCTCATATTACAAAATTCAGCCAGCTTATATAAAATTGAATACATGAAAACATATCATTTTAAAATGTGTTCATATAATGCTATGCATTTAAACACATAAATTGTCTACCCAATTTGCTAAAGATATTTAACTTAGAAAAACTAAAATATGTATGTCTGTCATTGTTATCAGTTTAAAATGTTCACATTTAAGCAGTGCAATAGGATGAAATATGAAAATCCACAAATGAAATAATACATGCAAAAATCAGAATAGTGTTTGATAAAGGATGGGATATGGTAGAAAAGGGGATGTGATTAGGGAGAAGGATTTTCAACTTTCATAAAGTTCTATTTCTCAAGCTGGGCTGAAGATTGGTACATGATTTTGTCATAATCTTTATACAATTTTGAGTGTTTGAAATATTTTACAATTTTAAAAATCTCATATTCTCTCAAACCTCCTTTCCTTATTTCATTTTTCCAAATGTTTCAGGAGTTTTAAAAAATGAAGATAGTAAATCTCTTTTTAAAAAATGTTTATTTCAAGGTTTCATTTTTATGCTCTGATTGAATTCATTTGTTTCCTCATGGTTTTAGCTACTTCTGAACCCATTTGATAACTTTGGATATAAATGTATTGGTACACTTGTATAAGTACATTTTTTGTTAACTATCAAAATGTCTTTATTTTTATGTAGTGAAATTAAAAGACAAGTTATAGAATTATACTGATATAATTATATATAATATCTATATGTTAGATAATATAGACATAATATATAAATGGCTTATACTTGGGATTTAGATTTTAGACTTCAAGTTTTATATAATATAGATTTATATAATTATTATAAATCCATATTATGTATAATTATCTATTATGATATAGATAGGAGTATACATTTTTCCTTTTTACAGATAATTTTGGAGAAAAGTCGTGATTTGAGGCTTGGGGGCCTGAATTTTCAAAATAAATACAGTAACTATATTTTACTTTGCTACTGTAGATCAAAACAATGATATCACTAGCTTAGAAGGATGTAGTTTTGATTTTCACTTTACTGTTTTTATCTATTCATCTGCTCTCGTCAACTGAGAAGCCATATAATAGGTTATGTTTTCTGATGACAGAGATTACTTCAGTTAAATTTTTCCTGTGGGCTAAGATAAATGGGTCATGTTTTGAATATTTATGAAAAATCTGTGCAGACAGTGGATATTTTAAGTGTATTTTCTTGTATTAAATCGTGATTTATAATGTCTTATTAATATGGAAAAGCGATCTGTTATTTCCATCTAACCGTGTTTGTTTCTCAGGTGCTGCCCTGATTTGCTCTGTTTACACTTTTTGTAGCTTCAGTGTGTGTATGTCTCTAACTTCAGGGCTTTCTTTGTAAAAGAAGGGTCAGAACTTGTCACAGAGTCACAAAACATGTCAGATTTCAGGCCGTTTCTCTGAGCTTGTCTGCTTGCAATGCATGCACATTTGCATGATGACCTTTGCAAAACCAAACAGAGAAGGTGATGTGAGGGTCATTTCCTAAGCCCAGCTAATGAACTGATTATCCCCAAATGCCTGGTAGTCTGCATAACAATGAAGAGTGGAAAGTTCACTTCAAATCCAGAGGGGCGCAATAAATCCCTGAAGTAGAATTTTTAATAAACCAATTGTATATTAGCATCAATATCTTAATTATTTGCTACTGAACCACCCAATGCCAAGAGATCAAATTGTTTACCGTCAAAAGTTATTGTCTTGCTTTCCAGTATAGTTTAATTTTTAATTATTTCCTTATCCCTGAAGTATTGCTCTTTTAAAGGGTTCCTTTTTTTGGAGGAAGAAAGGGTGTGATTAGCAAACATTTTCTGGAACATTTCTAGAAAGAAAATTTGCAGGCATTTTCAGCTAAGCTTTATTTTTCTCTAGGGCTAATTGGTACATCAACAAATAAAGGATATTTTTATTATTCTCTCCCTATATGTATAATTTCTACACAAACGTGGTATAATATTTTCAAATAGGCATTATTATTATAATTGGTTACAATGGAAATGATGGTAACAATATTTCAATAGGTAAATCTTCCCTGTCAGAACAATTGTTAAGAGAAATGACTTACACTTGAGATTTTAGATTTTAGACTTCAAGTTTTAAACTTTTATATGCGTCTATGTTCGTTAAAGGTAATGTCTGAACCAGAGATACGAATATGTAATGGAGAGGACACCATTTTACAGGTATGGCTACTTGATGTTGATGTTTACTGACTGACACATGTTGAATATCATTAACATTAACTGATTTTCCATTTGTTTTCCAGCCAACTATTTTCCATTCGTTTCTCTATTAGCTAACTGTTTCATTCAAATATCAGTCAATCTGGCCTAGTTGATAAAGATTTCATGTATTGGCCGTCTGTGTTCCAAATCTTATTCTTTGAAAACTAAATAAATAAAAGAGTTTGGGACTCATGACTCTATTTAAGCATATGGAGGAGATGACAATAGTCTTGCAACATTGAGAAACTGGGCTTATTCTCATTTTAAAGACTTTTCTGATATCTAATCTGTGTTTCTCTGAATCTCTTCTCTATGGCATCTGGTCTATGTCTTCTTTCTCTGCCTGCATCTTGAATTTCAATGTTCAGTGAAACTGTTTCCATGATACCCTTCTTTCTCTTCCCAATTCGTATTCTTTCTGGGCATTCTCATCTAATCGCCTTTCTTCAACTGATATCACCCATATATATATCACAACCCTGTCTTGCCAGTGTTGACCAATGTTTTAAGTTCTATTAGCTATTTCCAAGTAACTATGACAGGTATCTTAAATTCATATATCTAAAACGGGGTCTATTATGTTCTTTCTCAGAGTCTCTTCTCCTTTTATTCTCTTTTATGCTAATGGAATAGTCAATATTCACCTAGAAAATTAGGTAGAAAATTGTTTCTATCTTTCTTTACTTCTTCTCCAGGATCTTATAAGTCATCAAGTACTTATTCAACCCAAGACATAGCACCTGAATTTGTATTCTGTTCTGCATTTAATAACCACTAAATTAATTTTCTCTCTCATTATTTCTAAGTACACTATCTTAAGAATATCCTCTATAATCTATTCCTTAAATCCATCCTTAATTGCTGTAAAACAGAAATGGATTTCTGTTTATTTCAGATTGCTTATATCACTTCTTTTTCCTAATTAAATACCACCGATAATTCACATTAAATCCTTGGCCAATAAGAAAAATTCCAAACTCCTTAGCTTGCTCAAACTATCTCACCATGAATTTCCAGACTCATTCCCTGGGACTTTCCCCACTCATCTATGCTTGTCACCTAGACAATACAACTTTAACATAGAATAATTTCTGCATAAAATACTTCCCAAGCTGCATTTCCTGAGCAGAATGGTCTTTCTCTCAGTGTTCCCGTTGTCTTTTGGACAATATTTAGTACACTAGCCTAAATTAAAGATTTAGAACTCTAAATTTCCCATTAAACATAGCTCTAACAGCATACCACAGTTGTGATATGTTGTATTTTCATTCTTTTAATCATAATATTTTTAATCTTCTCTTGTGGTTACTTTTGACACATGAATTATGTAGAAGTATGGAAATATACTTCATACCTGGTAAATATTTAAGAATTTTCAGTCATATATTTCAGAATTAATTTTTAGCTTAGTTCTCCCTGGGTCAGGAAAAGTATTTCAAATAATTTATGTTTTTGTGGTCAACTATTTTAATAGACAATTCTGGTAAATGTTTTATGTGAGCCTGGAAGAGTATGTATTCCTGTGATGTTAGTCATAGCATTTTAGACATTTCATACAGGTCAATTTAATTGTGCTATTCATGTCTTCATATCCTTACTTATTGTTTTATCTGTTTATTTCATCAGTTACAGGAAAATGTATATTAAAATGACATGCTATTTATTATAGCATATTTACAATTTTCCAAATAATCTTATTAGAGTTTCCATCTTACCTATAATTTAATCCTATAAGGTATTATTTTGTTTTTATGGTCAAGATTTATTTAAATATATCTACATATTGGTACTGACAGATATAAAATGACAAATTGGTATATACATAAACATGCTATGTCATGACATTGACATGCTATGTTTATGTATATACCATTTTGTCATTTTTGATCTGTCAGTTTTTGCTGTATATATTTTGAGGCTAGATTAAATAGAACATACAAATATATTTCTTAGGAATGTTTCTTGACTTAAAAGTGATGTGTTCTTATGTTATTAGCACAGCACCTCCAGATTGCTTTTGGTTTATGTTTACAAGGCATATCTTTTTCTAATCTTTTATATTCAAGATTTCTCTCTCCTTTCATTGAGGATGTCTACTTGGAAGTAATGTATAGTTGAGTCCATCTTTTAAACTCCAGCCTGAAAATCTTTGTATCTTAATTGAAATGTTTATACTCTGTACATTTATTATAACCGTGGATGTGTCTGTCCATATCTACCATCTCACTATTTGTTCTCCATTGGTTCCACCTATGCTAGTCTTCTTTTTCTTTACTTTTGAGCCTTCTTTTGGATTAATCAATTGTTTTCAGTTATCACAGATGTTTCCTCTATCAGCTTATATTTACATTTTTTTACTCTTCCTTTAACTATTAACCTAGAAATCACAGCATATTTTTTCCTTATTGTAATATAGCATATTTACAATTTTCCAGATAATGCTAGACTCTTAGTAGAGTTTCCATTTTTTAAATTCTCCTTCCTTTGATATTATTTTTGTTATCCATTCTACCTATAATTTAATCCCACAAGGTATTATTTTGTTTTTATCGTCAAGATTTATTTAAATTTATCTACATATTGGTACTTTATATTGCTTTTTATTCTTTCTGTATTTCTTATTTTTTCCATGTAGTTATATTTTCATTTTTAAAGAAAGGACTACATTCCCTTTGGTATTGTTTATTTTGGGAATCTACTACTTCAAATTATCTCATTTTTCTGAAAATATCTGTATTTTGCTTTCTGGCTACTGTGATGGTTAATCCTGAGTATAAACTTGATTGGATTGAACGAATGTATTGACCCTGGATGTGTCTGTGTGAGTATTGCCAAAGTAGATTAACATTTGAGTCAGTGGGCTGGGAAAGGCAGACCAACCCTTAATCTGGGTGGGCACCATCTAATCAGCTGCCAGCAAATATAAAGGAGGCAGAAAAATGTGAAGAAGCTAGATTGGCTTAATCTTCCAGCCTACATCTTTTTTCCCCATGCTGGATGCTTCCTGCCCTCAGACATGGACTCCAAGTTCTTCACCTTTGAGACTTAGACGGGGTTCCCTGCTCCTCAGTTTGCAGATAGCCTATTGTGAGACTATAATTATGTGAGTTAATACTACCTAATAAACTCCCATATATATATATATATGTATATGTTTATGACTACTACTTAATAAACTCCCATATATATGTTTATTGAGTAGTATTAACTCACATTTATATATATATATAATATATACATATATAATGTATATATACACACACTTATATATATATATATATATACATACACACACACATATATATATATATATGGTTAGGAGTGCTTCCAGAGGAACAGAGTATTAAGGATGGAGTTCTTTCATTGGTTAGGGGGTTTCTGGAGTTGGCTGCTTAATATGATTAGACCCCAAAATCCTAAGGACCCTACTTCTAATAGTAGAAGTAGATATCTTATAGTAGTTAATACTACTTAATAACCTCATATATATATATGAGGTTATTATATATATAAAATATATATTATATATATGAAATATATATATATATTATATATATATATATATATTATATATATATATATATGGAGAACACTGATAGTCCTTGGCATGGACTGTTTCGAGAGTTATGCAAAATAAATGCATTCCACACTCCTGATACACCACTCATGAGAGATAAGGAGTTTAGTGACTCTATCCATAATACCTTGGACCACATGTGGAAAACCAGGAACATAATGAAGCTGGTTGGTTGCTCCTAAGTTCACTGGACAAAGTGATGAAAGAAAATGATGAGATTCTAACTCACACCTTCAGAAGAAGATAGTGAGCCTCAAATCTTCTAAGATTGCCCTGAGTCAGAGTCTTGTCTCCTGTAGAGAAGAGCTGAAATTGTGGAAAATCAGACAAAAGATCTTATCATGGCTGACCTGCAACAAAAAATGCATGCACAGCCTACCCAGGTGTTTACTGTTAAAGTGAGGGCATTGATTGATAAAAAGAGGACCCAGCGACTTGGAAGGTGGGGATGTATGGGAGGATCCTGATGAAGCTGGAGACACTGAGCTTGTAAACTCTTATAAAACTTTCTTGCCAGAAGAAACAGTTCCCCTTTTCCCAGTAGTGGCAACATCAGCTTCCTGACCCACAATCCACACTGCCATCAGCCTTTCCACCTTTGTCTGAGGAGATAAACACTCACTGCCCGAGGCAGTTGCCAGGCAAGACAAGGTTGATTCTCCTCAGGAGCCACCCATAACACCCATTTGCTTCTAGACCTATAACTAGACTAAAGGACCAGCAGACCTCTAGAGGTGAGGTTCAGAGAGTGACCCATGAGAAAGTGAGCTACACTCAAAAAGAACTGCTTGAATTTTCTAGTTTATATAAACAGAAATCTGGAGAACAGGCATGGGAATGAATATTAAGGATATGGGATAATGGTGGAAGAAACATAGAGCTAGAACAGGCTGAATTAATTGATTTGGGCCACTAAGTAGGGATTTTGCATTTAATATTGCAGCTTGGGAAGTTAAAAAAGGTTCTAATAGTTTATTTGCTTAGTTAGCTGAAATATAGATTAAAAGATGGCCTATTGTGAGCATCTTGGAAATGCGTGATCTCCCTTGGGCTAATGTAGAAGAAGGGATCCAAAGGTTTAGGGAGATTGGGATAGTGGAGTGAATTAGTCACTTTAGACCTACTCATCCCATACCCTTGACAAATGCTTTGTGAAATAAATTTGTGAGGGTAGCATCTGCATTTTTGAAGAGCTCTGTAATGGCTCTTCTCTGTATGTCAGATCTAACAATGAGAACTGCAGTCACTCAACTACAAAACTTAAATACAATGGGAATAATTGGATCCTGAGATGTCAGGGCCAAGTGGCAGCACTCAACCATAAAGGTGAGATAGGTGTAGCTACTGTAATGGACAGGTGTGGCAAAGCAGCAATCAGAATAGTCTGATTCATGTAGAGCCCTGGCATTGGTTAATTAGTCACAGTGTTCCTATAAGTGAAATTGATAGGAAGCCTACTGCATTTCTACTTAATTTATAAAGCATAAAATTTCTGGGTCTAACCGACAGAAGAACAATTTGAATTATAAGAACAAAGAATCGTGGCACCTTACTCAATTTCCATAGTTGAGCCAGTTTAAAGACCCAGAACTCCTTGAATGAAGGGGAGGCTGGGTCCCCTGGAGGAAGGACCCCAGTTCACTACCAACAATTTATGCTGTTAATCTTTCTCCCATTCTTCCCCAAAGACACCTCCAGTGTTTTACCAGGGTAACTGTGCACTGGGGAAAGATAAATGATCAGACATTTCAAGGACTACAGGACACTGGCTCTGAGTTTACGTTGATTCCAGGGGACCCAAAACATCACTGTGATACTCCAGTTAAAGTAGGGGCTTATGGAGGTCTGGTAATTAATAGAGTTTTAGCTTAGGTTTAAATTACAGTGGGTCCAGTGGGTCCCCAGGCTCATCCTGTGGTCATTTCCCCAGTGCCAGGATGCAGAATTGGCATAGATATACTTAGCAGCTGGCTAAGTATATCTCCCACATTGGCTCTCTGACTGGTAAGGTGAGGGCTTATTTATTTGTTAGGGCTCACTTATTTGTTCTAGGAAAGGCCAAGTGGAAGCCATTACAGCTGCCTCTACCTAGAAAAATAGTAAATCAAAAACAATATCACACCCCTGTAGGGGTGCAGCACGACAGCCCCCTTCTAGGACATCTCTGAAGGACAGCAATGAAGGGAAATCTTCTCATTTGGGAGAACTTCAAGCAGTGAACCTGGTTATGTACTTTTCATGGAAGGAGAAATGGTCATATATGTCATGATATACTGATTCATGAACTGTAACTAATGGTTTGTCTGGTTGGTCAGAAACTTGGAAGAAGCATGATTGGAAAATTGGTGACCAAATTTGGGAAAGAGGTATGTGGATGGACCTCTGAGTGGCCAAAAACTGTGAAGATATTGTATCCCATGTGAGTACTCAACAAAGGGTGATCTCAGTGGAGGAAGATATTAAGAATCAAGTAGATAGGGTGGCCTGTCTGTGGTTACCACTCAACCTCTTTCTCTTGCCACCCCTGTCACAATAGCAGGGATGGAGATTACACATGAGCTCAGCAACAAGGACTTTCACTTGCCAAGGCTGGCCTGGCTTCAGCCACTGCTGAGTGCCCAATTTGCTAGTAGCAGAGACCAACACTGAGTTCTTGATGTGACACCATTCCTCGGGGTGATTAATCAGCTACCTGGTGGCAGGTTGATTATATGGGACCTCTTCTATCATGAAAAGGGCAGAGATATTTCCTCCCTGGAATAGACACTCCAAATATAGGTTGTTTGCCTATCTTGCATTCCATGCTTCTACCAAGACTATCACCCAGGTACTCACAGAATACCTTATCCACCATCATGGTATGCCACATAGCATTGCCTCTGACCAAGGCACTCACTTTATGGCTAAAACATGTGGCAGTGGGCTCATGCTCATGGAATTCATGATCTTACCATGCTGCCCATCATACTGAAACAGATGGATTGATAGAATGGTGAAATGGCCTTTTGAACAACGCCAACTAGGTGACAATACTTTGCAGGGCTGGGACAAAGTTCTTCAGATGGCCGTGTATGCTCTGAATCAGTGTCCAATATATGGTACTGTTTTTTTCATAGCCAGGATTTATGGGTCGAGGAAACAAGGGGTGGAAGTCACGGCAGTAACCATCATCCCTAGTGATCCAGTAGCAAAATTTTCACTTCCTTTTCTCATGACATTACATTCTGCCTACTTAGAAGTCTTAGTTTCAGAGGAAACATTGCCACTGGGAGACACAACAATGTTTCCATTAAACTGGAAGTTAAGATTGCCACTTGGACACTTTGGGCTCTTCCTACCTTTAAGTCAACAGGCTAAGAAGGGAGTTATAGTGTTGGCTGTGGTGACTGACCCAGACTATTAAGGTAAAATTAGTCTGCTACTCAACAACAAAGGTAAAGAAAAGTATGCATGGAGCATAGAACATCCATTAGGGCATGTTTTATTATTACCATGCCCTGTGATTAAGGTCAGTGGGAAACTACAGCAGCCCAATCCAAACAGGACTACAAATGACCCAGACCCTTCAGAAATGGAGGTTTGGGTCATGCCACCAGGAAAAAAAATTATGATCTGCTGAGGTGCTTGCACAAGGCAAAGGGAATACAGAATGGGTAGTAGAAGAAGGTAGTCATCAATACCAGCTATGACCACATGACCAGCTGTAGAAACAAGGATTATAATTGTCATGAATATTTCTTCCTTCTTTTGTTAAAAACATGTTTGTTCATGTATACACTTGTACTAAGAAAATATCTTCATTTTATTTCCTTTAACTGTTGTTAGCTTTATGTAATAGCATTTGGGTTGGAAATTGGTGCATTACCAGTTATACAAAGGATAGTTCTATTATGTTAGGTGTATTTATGGCCTTAGTATTGTCTTCATTTGAAGATTATATATAATCTCAGGAGATGCATGGGTTCAAATTGACAGGGGATAGACTTGTGTTGGTTATACTGTCAACTTGATTGGATTGAAGGATGCAAAATATTGATCCTGGGTGTGTCTGTGAGGGGGTGTTGCCAAAGGAGATTAACATTTGAGTCAGTGGGATGAGGAAGGCAGGCCCACCCTTAATCTGGGTGGGCACCATCTAATCAACTGCCAGCATATAAAGTAGGCAAAAACAAAAACAAACAAACGTGAAACTGTTAGACTGGCTTAGACTCCAAGCTTATCTCTGTCACTCGTGCTGGATGCTTCCTGCCCTCAAACATTGGACTCCAAGTTCTTCAGCTTTGGGACTCGGACTGACTTCCTTGCTCCTTGGTTTGCAGATGGCCTATTGTGAGACTTTATGATTATGTGAGTTAATGAGGTATGTATGTGTGTATGTATATGTGTATATATATATATACATATACATATATATATAAAACTATATATATATACATACACATATATATAACATATATATAACATATAGTTATATCTATATATATAGTTATATATACACATATAGTTATACACACACACACACACACACACACACACACACACATATTAGCTATATCTCTCTAGAGAACACTGAGTAATACAGCTACCTTCAATAAGGTTCTTTGCTCTATGGGGATATTTGTCTATGAAATCCTGGGTACCCGGATGCCTGATAAGCCCTCTAGCTTTTCTAGTTATTCTAGGTAGAGCATTAATTTAATATGTTACAGTGTCATAATCAGAAGCTAAAGCCTACACATTGGATTTCATTTGGTGCTTTCCTTGTAATTATGGAAATAACCATATAGTTTTATATGTTTATTTTTAAAATCTGGTAAATTACATTAAGAAATTATAATTTCAAGATAAGCTTGTATTCCGAAATGACACCAAATTTAGATTATATATGAATAGATAAATATATATTGTAATATATTTATATCAGAGTATATAATAATATTTTTGCTGCATTGGGCTTATAATATTTTAAATAATTTTTCTCTTCTGAAAGAGTTTGGATAAATACTAAAATTACATTTTCTCATCATTTGTTAAAGCTGTACAACCTGATATGCATTTTGGAGGATAGATTTTAAACGATGGATGTAATTTATTTTGATGGTTATAGGTTTATACAGGTTTTTAAATTCTTTTTGAATAATGTGACATTTTTCTAAGACATTATTCATTTTGTCTATGCTTCAAATTTATTCTCATAAATTTGCACTTCTATATTATTTTGGTTTTATCTTTTTTATTTAACAGACCCCTTCCTAACACCTTACATTAAAATTAACTCCACAAGATTAAAGATTTAAACATAAAACCTAGCACCTTAAAAACCCTAGAAGAAAACCTAGGCAAAACCATTCAGGACCTAGGCGTAGGAAAGGACTTCATGACTAAAACACCAGAAGCGTTGGCAGCAAAAGCAAAAATAGACAAATAGGATCTAATTAAACTCCAGAGCTTCTGTATAGCAAAGGAAACACTCATTAGAGTGAATTGGCAATCAACAGAATGGGAAAAAATTTTTGCAATCTACCCATCTGACAAAGGGCTAACATCCAGAATCTACAACGAACTAAAACAGATTTACAAGTAAAAAACAAACAAACCCATCCAAAAGTGGGAGAAGGATATGAACAGACACTTTTCAAAAGAAGACATATATGAGGCCAACAAACATATGAAAAAATGTCATCATCACTGATTATTAGAGAAATGCAAATCAAAACCACATTGAGATACCATCTCACGCCGGTTAGAATGGCTATCATTAAAAAATCTGAAGACAACAGATGCTGGAGAGGATGTGGAGAAATAGGTACACTTTTACACTGTCGGTGGGAGTGTAAACTAGTTCAACCACTGTGGAAGACAGTGTGGTGATTCCTCAAGGACCTAGAAATAGAAATTCCATTTGACCCAGCAATCCCATTACTGGGTATATATCCACAGGATTATAAATCATTCTATTATAAAGACAGATGCGCACATGTGTTCATAGCAGCACTGTTTACAATAGCAAAGACCTGGAACCAACCCAAATGCCCATTGATGAGAGACTGGACAAGGAAAATGTGGCACATATGCACCATGGAATACTATGCAGCCATAAAAAGCAATGAGTTCGTGTCCTTTGTAGGGACATGGATGAATCTGGAAACCATCATTCTCAGCAAACTGATACAAGAACATAAAATCAAACACCACGTGTTCTCACTCATAGGCGGGTGTTAAACAATGAGAACACATGGACAGAGGGAGGGGAGAATCACACACTGGGGTCTGTTGAGGGGGCCAAGAGAGGGACAGTGGTGCAGTGGGGAGGTTGGGGAGGGATAACATGGGGAGAAATGCCAGATGTAGGTGACGGGGGGATGGAGGCAGCAAACTACATTGCCTTGTATGTATCTATGCAACAATCCTGCATGATCTGCACATGTACTCCAGAATCTAAAGTACAATTAAAAAAAATTTTATTGTCTTAGTAATAGTAAATTAAAAGTTATAAACTCTATTTCTAGTTTTTATTTGTCATACTTAGTACTGGCCACACCACTAAAAAAGCATATGATAAATCGGTATTTCAATCTTCCTTCAGATCCATTAAAGGATCTCATCTCAAAGTACTGTAACTCTAATTACAGTCTACACATCTTGTATATTATTTGTTACAAAATTTTAATTCAATTTGCATGTCACAAAAGATAGACATTAATGGCATGCTTATATTTATTTATATTTATGTACGTTTTAACCAATTTCTTTGTCATCTATCCTTTTGCATCACATATTTTCATTCTGGATTCATTCTCTTTCTTTTAGATATACATCTTTGATTAGTTCCTTTACTGTTCATGAGCTGTTTCTTCATGTAGTCTTATTTCATTCTTAAATATTTATCCAATTATAATTAGAAGAGAACACTACTTTAGGTTAGTCACTATTTTATATTACACTTAAAAAAAAAATATCCCTCCACTATATTCTGGGTTTTCATCAGTGCCCTGTATAAATCTGCTACCTAGGTAAATCTTGTATGCCTCTGTCTCTTCTCTTCAGCTGAGTTTAAGATCATCATATCTTTGTTGTGTTTTGCAGTTCTACTATGGTATGTCGATGGTTCATTTTGTTTTATGTTTCTGTGCTTTATGTATCTGGATATTTATGTCTTTTATCTGTTTTGAAAAGATTTCCAATGATAAATCTTCAAATATTTCCTCTCTTATACTTTCAACTCTCTCCTTTTGGAACTTCACACATGCATTTGAGACCTTTACATTTGGTTCTTCTTGAGTCTTACACTTTTTTTCTCTAATTTTAATAGTTTTGGGGATACAGGTGGTGATTGGTTACACAGGTAAGCTCTATAGTGATAATTTCTGAGATCTTGGTGTACCTGTCACCGGAGCAGTGTACACTGTACCCAATATATAGTCTTTTATCCCTCACTTGGCTTACACACTTCCCTTTGAATCCCCAAAGTACATTATATCATTCTTATAACTTTGAATCCTCTTAGCTCAGCCCCCACTTATAAGTAAGAACATACAATAATTGGTTTTCCATTCCTGAATTCTGAAATAATGCTTTGTATGCAGCACCAAAGTGTTCCTACGGCTATATCAAAAGAGCTGAACCAAAATACTCTATGTAAGGATCTTGCAGAGATATATTTAGCCTTGGCATCCATAAGAAAGCACTTCATAGGAAACATGACATTAAGCAATCTGTTGAAAAATATCAGCACTCTTACTACTTCCTTTTATCTAAGAAGTGGTCACGTGTTATTAAAGAGACATATACAAGACATATACATATATATATATGTATATAAATCTTAACCCATCAAGATATATATAGTCATATATATATATATATATATATATACATCTTGTCTATATATTATATGTTAAGACTAGGTTGGCATACTACTTTAGAATAAAAACTGAAGAGGATATAATTTAAGGTAAATCCAATTACATATACAAATTAATGAACATATGAAACACCAATTTTGATAAATACGGTTTTCTCATAATTGTTTGACATATACTTCAGTGGTACTGGTGTTTGTTTTTTAATGCTCTCCTAAATAAATCAAAAAATGGGACTCCTACTTTTCTTCATTTGCCATATAGAGTAGGATACTATCTTACAAATAAAGGTCTGCAAAATTGACAATGATGTGCAAATCCTCATATAGATAATCAATCCATGAGTGTTTAAAGATTATCTTAGAAAGAAGCTCAAAATTAGAATATTATCTTTTCAAATCAAAATTTTCAAATATAAAAAGGCAAAATTGTATAAATCACCATAAAGGAAAGATATTTGCTCTTAGTCTAGTCTAGCATTCCATACCTGGCACTACTGACCTTTATGTCTGGCTGCTCTATTTTTGTTGAGGGGCTAGCTACCCTTTGCATTCTATCATGTTCTGCAGCATCAGTGGCCTCAACCACCTAAATACCAGCAGCATCCCTTCCTCATTTGTGATTAGCAAAGCTGTCTCCATACATTGTGAAATGTTCCCCAGAGGCAAAATTGCTTCTAATAAAGAGCCACTTCTTTAGTTTCATATTTTCCACCAACCAATTTAGTCTCCCCCAAAAATTACCTTTATTAATTCTAGAATTTATTAAAGTTTTTTAAATTTATTTAAATTTAAAGTTATTTAAATTTATTAAAGAATTTATTAAAGTACACTTCTAGAATTTCTTAAAGTTTTTTCTTTTTTTACATATTCTCATCCTTGTTTTGTCATTTAAAGATTTCTGACATATTGTATGAATTTAGGAGATTATAATTTTTAATATTTTAATGAACACTTGGATTGCTTCCAATTCTTTTGTTATCATAAATGTCTTAAAATGGGTAAATTTATATATCCATCATTTTATAGGTGTACAAGTAATAGTAAAATAAATTCACAGAAGTGGTGTACATATTTACACTGTCATCAACAATATAGTTTCACTAAAAATAGTATTTGTACGTTAGTTGTAATTCTTGTTGTTCTCCATTTTACTTTGCTTGATTGGCCAGATACAAAGGCATAAGATACTGAACTACACTACTGCCATAGTCGTACTTTAGTTTCTTTTATAAAATTTAAACTTAGTGTGACAGGTGCAGTAGGTCATCCCTGTAATTCCAGCACTTTGGAAGGCAGAGGCAGGCAGATCACAAGGTCAGGAGTTTGACACCAGCCTGGCCAACATGGTGAAACCCCGTCCCTACTAAAAGATACAAAATATTAGCCGGGCATGCACCTGTAATCCTAGCTACTTAGGGGGCTGAGTCGGGAGAATCACTTGAACCTGGGAGGCAGAGGTTTGTTAGCCGAGATTGTGCCATTACACTCCAGCCTGGGCGACAGGGTGAGACTCTGTCTGAAAACAAAACAAACAAACAAAAAACAACTTGGAAACCAATTGAAGCAATAGTAAAACTTTAGTGAGGTAATTTAGAAAAACTATTATTTTTTAGGGAGACAGAAGAAAGGGTTAAAGTCCAGTGTTCTAAGGTCATTGGCCTCTAGAGATATGGAGAAAATACTCTTATATTCTGTTTATCCAGCAAGAAAGGGTGATAATCCAACTGATCCTAAGGGTTATTAACTACAAGAATAGTTTAAACATGGAATTTCAGAGTCATAAACCTATTAAGAATTTCACTGACTTTGTGAGGCAAAATTAGAATAACAGAAGCTTCTATGGAAAAGGAAAAAAATCCCTGCGTCATCATTTCAATATAAATATAGAACTTGATAGATAAAATTTGTGATACTTTTGACTTTTAGAAAAAGTCTAATGAGTCAACAGTATTCATCTACTTGGAAAGGTGATACATATTATCTTTTATTTCCCCTATTGTTTTTAAGTACGATTTTTAAAATGAGCCCAACTGGTCAGCATCTGCCTTCATTCAATGAAAATTTACTCATTATAGAAATTACTTATAGACTGCTATCCCTTTATTCATTTGATGCAGAAAGAAGACCGTCATGTAGGGGCATCATTTTGAATCTTAACTAACCAAAGATTTAATTTTGTTCAGAAATGTGAGCTCATCAGATATACTTAAATGATGCTCATTAACATCTAATGCTTTGCCTATTAGAATAAAAGCCACTCTCCCTGTATTTGAATTAAATTATTTACTATGGATGATTTGAAAGGTTTATAATATTGTACTTACTGGAACTCATAGCACAAAAGTATTCATTTTCATGTCTGTAAAATGGAATGCAATTATTTATATATGATTATGCTCTTTCAAATATCTTCTCCCAGCCAAGACGCTATTAAGGTCATCAGGTAGTCAACACTGATGGCATATGAGGAGCTCTAAAACTATGAACATGACTGAGTACCTTTTATGTCTATAAATCTGAAACTACTTAGAAGACCCTAAAATTTATGACTACTTTAGATATTATAAATTTTTATCAAGTGTGGCCTTTAAAACTAAAGTTTTTATTCATGTTACATGAAATTTTTACATAGCTTATCTTGCCTAAAACCAACTTTCCATGTGACCTTTCATTGCCAGATACCAGCTTATTTGATAATCATATATCCTAAAAAGCCATCACTTTGAGCTTATTTCAGGAGTAAGTTGAATTGATTAGTAATCATTAACTGAATGATCCCCAAGGGAGAGGAAACAGAATAGATGCAGCAACTTAGGAAGATCTTTTTCTCTCTGAACTTTGATGGCTTTAACTTTTAGCATATCTTTCCAAATCAATTCCCTCTGAGATAACATTGTTAGAACACCTTCCTCTTCTAGGAAAGTAGAACCAAAGTAGAGTTGGCATAATGGATATAAAATTGACCTTTATTAAACAACAAAAAAACTGTATAAATTTTGCTTTATGCATGCTGATGTATTTTGACTAGGTCCTAGAGAGAGAGTCTTCTTGGCATAGTTTACTTCTTCTCTTAGAAGACATAACACTTCCTAAATTATGTTTGAACTTAATACCATTTATTTATCTATTGTTCAAAAATGGAGAAAGATCCTCAAGGGTCTCATTTTTTTCTAGCAAAGCAGAGTCCTCTGCATTCTTTCCAAACAAAAGGAAATATGCACACACCTTGAACCAAGAAATAAACACCTCCCTTGAACCAAGAAAAAAACACCTCCACATGTCCAAGGGTTCAGGGAGACCTGGAAATCCAAAATTGTTGAGTGCATGCCCCCATCTCATGTCTGTGAGTCCCACTCTGTTCAGAGATCTCCTTTAATACATAGTTCCGATACAGCCAATTTTCTAGTGTTGAGAATTTTATCTTTTCTGAAGCCCTGCTATTATTTATATCAGTTCTAGTTCTGATCCTTAGCTTTTCTTGCCTTTTGGATGCCAGACATGATAGTCTATTTATATGTTTCCACATTTATTCTTTCATAGTTTTTATAATATATTCATCCTTAAAATGATTATTAACAGGGCATGCACTGTGGGTCTGTTCATTCTAATCTCTTAAAAAGAATTCTCTTAATAAGAATCTAGAAATCCAGGCACTTTGGGAGCCTGAGATGGGCAGATCACGAGGTCCAGAGATAGAGACCATCCTGGCCAGCATGGTGAAACCCTGTTTCTATTAAAATTACAAAAACTAGCTGGGCATGGTGGCACGCTCCTGTAGTCTCAACTACTCGGGAGGCTGAAGCAGGAGAATTGCTTGAACCCATGAGGTGGAGGTTGCAGTGAGCCGAGATCGTGTCACTGCACTCCAGCCTGGTGACAGAGCAAGACTCTGTTTAAAAAAAAATATATCTATATATCTATCTCTCTATTATATATATAATTATTAACCTACCTCAGTCTTTCATTGCCCTTAAACAATGCACTCATTTTTTCAGAGTAGGAGCCATCTAATTTCAGAGTTTTTATAATTACAACTTCATTCTAATCTCTTAAAAAGCAGAGATAGTGCACCTTCCAGTATATTTCCTTTAACTGCTATACCAGTTAACCACAAATAAAAGACTGAACAATTGCACTGTTACCTTGTGCAAGGGGCTGGCGCTCCACCTACCACTGGTAATAGATCCTCCCTTGTCAGCCAGTCAGAAGGTGATCTGACTTCAGAATCCTACTTAGATTCTACACCCTATTCCTGGTATCAAATGTCATAAGTTGAGTTTCCTGGCAAACAGGATCTGAGATAGAGATTTGCACACAAGTGTTATATTGAAGAATGTTCTTAGGAATAATGCTTGTAAGGAAGTGAGAAAAGCAGAATTAAAAAGAGAAATAAATGAAACTGTTAAATAGTGTTAACTGATAACTCAGCTGATCACACTGGGACCTTTGGAGCTGGTATTTCTCTCTTTCTCTCTCTTACTCTCTCTCTCTCATGCACACACACATACACACAAATGCAAACATATTTATGTTCTTAAACTTACTTTCTTGTATTTAAAAAAAACCATAAAATTCAGAGTCCTATTGACCTGCTATTACATGTCTTTGTCCAAGTTACTCAAAGGAGACTTGCTGAGCCTACATTTTGTATTTGAAAATTGAAGAGATAGTATATCTCTCTTGGAGTAATTGTCAGAAATTGGTGAGATAATATAAAACATTTGCCTAGAGTGGGACCTTGTATATAATAATTGCTCTTAAAAATATTATGATTTTTTTCACTCTTTTCTCATTTTCCTCTTCTCATGCCTAGAGATTATTTCCTGTCTACAGTTATTTCTATGTTAGTTTTAATAAAGAATATATATTTGATTTGACAGCTATCAAGTTATATTACTTTTATTAGTAATATCCACAGCAATTTGAATTAGGTATTTTGAAAAACACTAGTAAATAGCTAATCCTGGAAAATGCATAATTACAATACCACTTACAAATCATTTGATGAAAAGACAGTGAGGTATGCATCTTAACTCTTAAATGAGTACCAGGAAAGTAAACAACCATGTATCAAATGTACTGAAAATTGCAATACAGAATGACTATTGCTTTGTGCCCAGCAAACAATCCTCAATTCTTATGATTTCTGGAGGATTTTTCCTATGACAAATCTACTTTGCGCAATTTGAGAGGGTTACCTGACAGCCTCCTCTCCCCCTTTAATCCCTCCACAACAGAACCAGGGACAATGAGTCAAATACTTCTTTCCCAAGTGAAGTGATTGGTTGAGATGGTCCATAGCAAGACAAATCAGAACTTTCTCTAAGATTTATGGTTCTGAAAGAGAAAATGTGTCTCATTCTTGGCTCATGAAGCAATAGAAATGTAGACTTGAGGTGATTAGTGACCTTCTTTTCTGCTATGCAGTATAAGTCTATGCAAAGAGGAAATCTATTCAGAGAAAAACATCTATTGTGGAGATGGGAAAAGACTCTGAAAACAATATTCAACATTCAGCTATGACCTACCAGATCCATCTTTGGACTTTTCAATTTGCATGTGCTAAATGTTTCTCCCTTTTAAAAATTATATTTTTACTTTTTTATTTGATAATAATTGTATATGTTCATAGGGTACATAGTGATGTTTTGATACATATAATGTATAATGATCACATCAAGGTAATTAGTGTATCTATCATCTCAAACATTTATTATTTCTTTGTGTTAGAAATATCCAATAGCCTCCATTAGTAACTATCTAATACATTAGTGTTAACTGTAGACATCTTACAGTGTTATAGAACTCTATAACTTACTCCTCCTGTCTGGCTGTAAGAACTATTTTAAGTTATATTTCTGTTACTTTCAACCAAAAACATCATAATAAAAAATATACAAATTATTATTCAAATATTTTTGAAACATTGACTATATTAGAGAATTTAATTTCTGATTATAAATTATCTGTGTTGTATCTTCATTGCCTAAAATTAAGCCTAGCATAGCATAGAGATTAAATAGGTATTAGTGGAATTACATAATTCATAAACATAAAAGTTGACCTCAAAATGTGTCACATAATTGTGTAATAGTGTTAATGGAAGAGAAAGATGAGTGTGTGTGTGTGTGTGTGTATCATTGGGAGCAAAAGTACAGTGAGGTATAACCGTTGTCCCTACTTTTTAAAGTCCATAACTACTTTCTATTTCTGAAGCAATTTAAATATTTTAATTTTAAAGAAATGAAAATGTTTAGGATATGATTACTGAGTCCCATTTCTGGCTCCACCAATGTTTTTGATAAATCTCAGTTTGCATACTTTATCAAGAATAGTTGTTTCTGATATTCTTGCTTGAACTATGCTTTTAAGATTAAATAATTTCTGTGCTTTTATAACATAATTTTCAATTCTAAATTTTTAATTCAAAAATAATATTTGGAAATTAAAAGTCGTATAATACTCTGGGGAGTAGTGCAGATGACCGTGGGGAGTAAGTGAGAGGCATGTTAGCTAGCATCTCTAGAGGCATTAGCAAAACACTTGAAGAATGAAAGTAGCAGTTACTCTTTAGAATATCTTCATACAAACAACTATTTTCTATTGATAGGTACTGTGTTGTATATATGTAAAGTGAAGATTTATTCACTCAAAGATATCTTGTTATGTAGTTAATACAATTACACATTAGATATATAAATTATTTCAAAGCAACCTAATGCTTTTAAGGGCTAAATAAATGTTTTGAGAAATATTCACGAGTTCCACTTGAAAAATTGTATTTAGTATACTTACTCCAAAACAACATATGCTTTTAAATAACTTTTTTATTATGAAAAGCAACTGATGACTCTCCAGCTCATTCAGAACACTGTTAAGAAAATGGACAGTAATTTGATAAAGAGAGCCCTTGCCACACACTGTACTGGGAATGGGATTGAAAATTGGAATGGGATTTGCAGACTTGGCAACGGTGATTACATGTACCATTCATAAGTTTTGTATCCATCCCATTTTCCCTTGATCTTTTATTTTTCTTTCATATTTTTGGTCCCTGAAAAGGATTTTTATTTTCAAATAAAAAATGGTTGACATAATGGCATCTAAAAATTTTCAGATTCATCTTAGATCCTCTAATTAATTTTTTTAAATTTGACCTTATGTACAAATAAATATATTCTGAGAAGATTGTCTTTTCTTAATCAGAAAACATGAGAGCTGTTTGAATGTGTTGAGGCAGCCTACACTGAGGTGATTCTATCCAAATGTGATAATTGTTTGGTAATCACTTAGAATTTAGCCTTGAGTTACTATAATCGTTTGGGCTTATATTGTAGTATTACAAACTAAGTAATGGTATGATAATTTGATAATATCTGAATTAGAACTTAATTCTTATGCATATATCAAATGTGCTAACATAATTCATTTATAATTCATAGTTCATTGAACTTTCATAGGTGAGACCAGGAAAAGAGTTTCCATCAAATAAATAAAAAATTAACATGATTAATTTAGTAATTTAAGAAATGCATCCTGGTTATTTTTAACATTTCTGCCAGAAGATGGCCAAAAATTAAGAATTTGTTTGTTTCTTTCTTATTTCTACTAATGAATTTATACTATAAACCCAGTTTAATAGAAAGAAAAGCAGGACCTTCCCCCAAAGTGGAAAATGTATTCTATTTTCACCTATGGTAATGTCTAATGTGTGATATCTGTATTTTAGAAATCTAGCAAAATAATATAATCTAATGCTGTTTTACCCAAGAACTTTGTATTTCTTTATCCAAACAAAGCACTTGAATCAATATTTATCTCAATATGTGATTCCATATCTCACTCGGTAATTCTGTATTGCTTTTTAACTTTTCAGTTGAAATCATCTACCAAAATGTAGCAATGATATAGTAT
Organism: Cebus imitator; assembly: GCF_001604975.1. NCBI lineage: Eukaryota > Metazoa > Chordata > Mammalia > Primates > Cebidae > Cebus > Cebus imitator. The sequence goes on along the minus strand of NW_016107404.1, from coordinate 6,853,702 downwards.
AGCTATCCTGGGTGTATTTTTCCATAGAAGCAATTGTTTTTAGTTGCTGATTACATCAAAATCTCATTTTTGAATGTCAGTGGCACTAATTAATAACATGGTAAAACTTAATAAATATTTCGCTGTGTTACTCAGTAAGGATAACTGAATCCATTATGCCTTTAGAAATAGCATACTTAGGTAAGCAAGCATGCATTTGATTCCAGAGTTGGGTGAATTAGTTTTAATATGGATTGTTGCAGTGTAACTCCTTTAGAAAATTTCTGATCATTGTCTTTAGATATGATCACTAAGAAACATATAATAATTTCTTAACCTGAATAATATAGAACAGTGTTTCTGTTTCTTCATAAATCTTAGGTTTGAAAGATATTAGCTATGAAACATTACAATAGACAGAGTACAGCAGTTTAAAAATTATACCTTGATTACCTGTGTGGGACACTATTTTGTTATATTTGCACTAAACATATGTCTAGAGGTATTCAAGGATGACTTCAACTTCAACTAATTTCACTGCTCTCATGAGTAACTGATTATTGTGGAAATACTTGTCCTTCTTAGTTTAGGCCACTGAGTATCTTTCTCCACATTCATGAGAAGTGTGTCCAACCCCACCTTTCAGGCCCAAGTAAAAGTCACAATGGATGCTTTCAATATTTGTTCTAAACAAATTTTATTTAATCAATGTGTTCTTCACTCTATTTCTTCATTTCCTTCTTGTGGAATCTAATGCCCAATATTATTAACCTAATTTATCAACTGGCTACTTCCTAGGCTTTGGGATCTGGCTCTGTTTCTTGACTTCTGTACTTAAGCCCTATATCATCCAGTCTTTGGAAATGATGCTCTTGTTTGGAATAACTTTAGAACCCAGAGATGACTCATCTGAACTGAGGTTTAAGAAAAACTGAAAATATAAAAGGACAAGAATCTGGCCAGGGCTAACACAGAAACATTTACCTAGATACATGTTGCTAAAGTTGTATGAAAATATTAAGAACAAATTGGTAGTCACTTCCAGAACTACACTCTAGTTATATTTATGTATTTTAAAAACACAGTACTATGTTTATATTTTATAATAGTTAATAAATTAAACATAATAATCATAGAGTATAAACTTAACCTTTTTCACCTAAATTTTGTTTTTGCTTAAAGAGTCACTGGTTATAAAGGTCACATTTTGGTATTTCAAAAGAGAGTTACCAGAACAGGTACTTACAACAAACATTTGCCTTAGTTATTTTACTTTCTTCAATAGGAAATACAAATTAAGTTTGTCTCTTAAGTAAATGTATTAAAAATAATGGTCATAAATAAAAATTATGTTGTGTATTGGTATAAGCAAAATGCAAAGGATACTTAAACCCTTAAAGTTTCGACATTTGGAAAAGAGTGCATTGTTACATCTTTCTTTCAAACTCTTGGTAATTTTCTAGTAAAGGTATGACATACTCTTAAGAGTAATACTGAAGCAGTACACTCTCTATCACTCCCTGGCTGGCAACTACTCTGATTGACAGTACCTCTGTCATGCAGTCTGTTAAACCTTTTGGACGTCACTCTTATGATCCAAAAAGTTCACTTATTGGTCCATGTTTTCTTACATGTATATTTAGGAACATATATTCACAGATGTTCATTGCAATAATCATAACGTCAGAAATCACGATTGAGGACACTTTACAAAAATTGGTAGGCATAAGAAAAAGGAAAGATTTTAATGGGGACAATTATGTTGCCTATAGTTTGATAAGAAACTGGAACATTATTTACAAAGTTCTGCTACCAAGAGCTACTAGAAATGAAGGATGCCTGGTTGCCCCACTGCTTCAGGGAAGGCTTTACCCACGGTGTTGTTACAATCTGAAATCCAGCATTTAGATATGCAATCTGAGGACCCCATGCCCACTTAGATGTCGTTATGCTCAGAAGAACTGATTCTCAGTGGCTAATATCACAAAAGAAAGGGACAGCTAAACATGAATGGTGATTAATACATTCACAATGACAGAGATATCTAACTGGATAACTAGCACCTGCCATTTCCCCAGATTTTCCCTCCTAGAGTAAATCAACCTAAGACAACCTAATGAGAGATTAAAAGGCTAGTCTGTGTGCAGTGGCTTAGAACAAAGAGTCGTATATTTAGGGATATTTCAATATATGACTCAGAATTAGTTGAACTTAGTTTTTCTGCTTAAAAGCTATTGTCACCTAAGTAATTGATAATAGTTCTTAAAGTTAGCTGTCTTTTCCCTTTTCTGAACGAAAGAAAATATGCATATTGTATTTGCTTTTTTTAAAAAAAATACAAACCTATGCAGATAACTTCTCTCCTGTTCTTACTACTGAAAGTTACTCTGTGTGTGTGTGTGTGTGTGTGTGTGTGTGTGTGTGTGTGTGTGTGTTCGTTATATTTGAAATTATTCAGTTTTTTCTTTAGCAAAAAGTGGTGGAGGAATACAGTTAACTTCAGGATATGCTCCCATCAATCTGACTATGCTTAGGAGTGTTCTGTATGCCCATTCAAGCTTCATTAAAAAAACTACTATTCCCAGCCATATTAGGCTTAGGCAAGACAAAAACACCCAGTTATGACTTTCAAACAATATATCGTTTAGGGAAAAGGAGAGTAAGCACACAACATTTCGAATTTCAAATAGTAATTGAGACAGTCATTAATATACAAGGTACATTAAACTCAAAGAGAACAAAACTCCAAAACAGATGATATTTGGAAAAAAGGTTTATAGAGAATAAGAAATTTGAATTGATCTGAAGAGAGAGTAGCTATATGTCCTTTGACAACCAATAGGAATGTGCAGTTAAGATAATATGCAAGGGTACACTGTCCTGATTTATGAGAAACCGTGGTTTTCTTGATTAGAATTTAGAAACATCCTAATCTTGGTAGCCTCTCAATTGTAAACCTTTTGAGTAAGCCTGTTTGCTAAGATGATGTATGTCATCTTTCATATTTACTAAATTTAATATCAGGGGAGGATTTTTTTCAGCTTAGTAGAACAATTTTGAAGGTTTACCTGATTTGGAGTTTCAGTGTATAGTGGAATCACCATAACTAGAAGAGCCCATATCTGAATCTCACTGGCTAATTGGGGAGTTTGACATAATTTGGATTCCTGCTTTATTGCCCTTTCAAAGCAAATTCTGTATAGTTGGTAACACTGGCCTTCAGGCTATGAAAACTAGAAAATCCCATCATTTATTTGTTCAGTTTTGAGTATACATATATTAAATTTTAATAAAAATGTCGCATTTCTACTGTTTCAAAATTCTTCATTACTAGAGTCAGAGAATTACTAATTTTATGCTTTCTAACATTTTAATGTTGAGCCATGTACAGTATCTCCCTTTCCTTTTTCTACAATTGCCAACTGCAACAAGGACTACTTTCTCTCATTAGTCTTTTCCCCGAAGTGATTTAATGCAGCTTCTAGAAACAGCATACATCCTCATAATGAAAATACATTGTGCAACTGAACCTATACCATTCTACCATGTTCTAAATAACACTAATTTCAGAAATTGGTGACAATAAGAATTATAGTCTTTAGCAAGAAGGGCCTCCATAAACCCAATATTGCATCGTCCAGGTCACAAAAAGTGGGAAGCAGTGCAACAGATTCAGGTCAGCATTCTTTGAAAAGTGCTTGACACCAACGTTTTGCAGAAAATTTTTAGAAAGCTTGGTGTTATACTAACAGTTTGACTTAAGGACTGTTTAGGTGCTATCATTTATTCTGCTTTTATCTGCTGCCATCAGGAAAATTCTTACTTGAGAGAAATTTTAACAGGGCCAAGAATCTAGGGTAACCTAGTGCCCAGTTCACTGTCTAGACCTTAATAATACTGTAACAAAAATTTTCTTTTTCCCTTCTGAGCATCACCAAATGTCATGCTTATTTAATTGCTCAATGCAAATGAAAGGAAAATGATAGCAAGTCAGTAGAAACGGCAACTACTGAATAAAGGTATCACAAAAACATCTTTTGTCCCTGTCGTTCTCCACCCTACTCTCTCCACCACACTAATACGAACAGTCATAATAATACCTAAGACTTATTAAGCCCTCATTAAATGATAAAATATTTCTAGACACTCGACTGGGTACCCACCTCATGCAATACTTGCAATAATGCTATCAAGCAGGTACTGTAATTATCCCAGTTTTACAGATGAGGAAATTGAGGCATATGGTGCTAAAGGTCTCAGAACCATGTAGTGACAGAGCTATGATTCTAACCCAGTATAGACAGGCTCTTGATTACATGTCTATATTGCTAAAGGTCTCAGAACCCTGTAGTGGCAGAGTTGTGATTCTAACCCAGTACAGACAGGCTCTTGATTACATATCTATATCACATCAAATGGGAATATCCTGGCCCAAAGTAAGAGTGGAAGAAAAGCAAAGTAGTTGAAAAGTGGAGAAAATAGTAAACTGTGGTGTCTTGGGAATGAGAAAAGAGAAAACGTAAGGACAACTTGGGTGGACAGGTCATCAAAATATACTGAATTTCACTGTAGATGCCCCAGGATCAAATAAGTTCCCCTTCTACCAACACCTTAAAATTATAAAAAACCACCTTGTCCACTGAGAATTAGATGGTACTGCTGACAGATTATTTTTCTGATTCTCACTGTGCTTGAAATAGGAACATAGTTCAATTGTGAAAGAAAAATAGCTGCTTATTGCCAATCCGAGTTTAAAGACTTAGTTGTACTTATTTTCTCCTCAACGCAACATGAGGCACATTTAATAAATTGGCAAACTAAGTCATAGATTATCAAATGGCTTACCTAAGCCCCCTTAGTCCAGCTTTGTGTCCTTTATTATGTTTATCAAACAGGACAATGTGAAAGGAATTTCCAAAATTAATATTTAAAGGCTGGTATTTTTTCTTCTTAAAAATGTTTCATTTAATATTTTCTGTAATGTTAAAAGTTATTAACATATTTGTCATGCAGCATTTAGAAAAAGAAAAAGAAAAATTATCTACAATTTTATCACCTAGACATATTTTGAGCATCATGTTGAATTTTTTTATTTTTTATTTTGTCTTTTTTTGTGCATCTATGTGAATGTGAGTGATTTTATAACTTGTATATGACCTTTTGAAAACTTTTTTAATTTTTTATTACCAATATATTCAAGTATAATCCAAAAACTTTATATAATCTTCAGACATATGCTTCATAGCATTACATTGTATAAAACACTATAATTTATTTAATAAATCTATTTTTATATATTTATGTTATTATCCATTTGGCTATTACAATAATTAAAACTATACATGAACTACGTTTAATAAATTCTTGATTGTTCCTCCAAGGGAAAAAAAAACTTAGAAGCTGAGTTATTTGATAAGGGTTTGAAACATATGGAAGGTTCTTGGTATAACTTGTCAAATTGACCTCCATAAAGTCTGTACTAGTTTCCACTGCAGTGACTTAGAATGAATTAAAAAACATACAAACAAGAGCAATCTTATTCTAGACTCATTGAAAATAGGTGTTAGGTTCTCTATTAAATTTTATTTTCTCAGCTCTCAAAAATCATAACACAGCTAGCAAACTTTAATTGGAACTGGTGCTATGTGGTTCAGTCAATAAGCAAAAGTCTTGCTTTATTATTTAGATTTTAAGCCTGTTTGGGCTATGTAATCCTTGGAGAGCAAAGATAACTTTTATTTTGTTTTTGATCACTATATTTAAACTCTATATTTTCACCTGGGTAGCTGAAATGGTCTGATTTAAAAAATAAAGGAGTAGCCCTTCAGGGTTTCTATAAAAAATGCAGCAAAATAATGTTAATTTTCTGTATTTATACCAAATGAAACATATTTAATGGTTTTATTTATGGCCTATTTTACTTTTTTAAACATTTTGATAAATAGGATACGAATAGAAAGAAATGGGGTATATGGTCATAGAACCTGAACACTTATTTTAGCATTTATCTTTGCATTAGCAACAAGAACTGATTTTTCCAAACCCTCTACTGTGATGATTAACTCATGATGTTAGGTAGTTCCAGTCAGGCTTCTCTATCTTAGATGATTTCAAGTTGTTCTTTCTGTGAATTTTGGAGACTTTATCAGAAACAGACCTAGAAAAAACTGCTAATTATTTCTGACCCTGACATGAGTGAGTTTGTTTTCTTGAGCACAATTAGAGATGATGTGTGTGACTAAGGAAGAGGTGTGATTTCCCTGTAACAAGCTGACCTTTAAAAGGAAAGTACAAAAACTTAAGTCATAAAATGAATGAAAACAACACATATAAACGTCTAGACATTCTTTCAAAGCCACAGTCTATTTTTATTCTCAAAATTTCACGGGAGCCTCTTTCAAATTTCCACACATAATTTGCAAGTGTTTTATATCCTAGTGGGCAGTATATTTATTTAGAAGTCAGGCTTCAGATCTGTCTTTTTATACTTGGTTTGTATTGCCTTATATATTTGGCTCTTATTTTTCTGTTTTAAAATTATTCAAAGTTAGTTTTAACAATATGAATTTAAACACAACCAAACAATAAGTCAATAAGCCATATATATATATATATATATATATATAATGTTCTTGATTTTTCACTACTTTAGCTATTGCTTACCATAATATAAACAGAAAGAACACAATACCTCTAAAAGAAATCATCATCCTTTCTTAATAATAAGTAAAATGAAGCTTAGATTGTTTAAAATTTGCCTCCAAACACACATACAGTAAATGATAGACATCAGATTAACTCTTAACTACAAAAAAATATTATATAAAGGCATAAAAATTGCTTCATGGGCTGACAACACTAACAGATCTGTAGATTTTCCAGATGGCAATATATGAGAAAAACAAAAACAAAAACAAGAAGGATCAATCATATTAGTTCTTTCCCAATAGAGCTATCCATTTTCAAAATTGTTAGTAAGCATCCAGATTTAAAACACAGCTTCTTTGAGTTATAATAATATTCTTCCCCTGACCAGTATCTATTGTCACTAACCCTCAGTTTCATCATTATTATTTAAAATCTTATAATAATGCCCTCAGCATGTTAGAAATATGTCAACTAACTAAAAATAAAAGGTAATTTACATATACATTAAAAGTATCATTACCCATGTCTTACCTTCATGCAATAAAAATGTGCCAAATAACCTTAAAATATTTAATGAACTCATGATCAAATATATTTAGTTTTGAAATTCAAATTTGCTCAAATAACAGTAATCAAAGGAAGGAAAATAAACTTACAAAGTTAAAATAAAAATTTGCAAGTCCTCTGTAATTCTTACAATGTGAATCTCAAATAATAATAGCACCCAAAAGTCCTGAAACACTGCCAATCATTCCATGGAGGTATTTTATGTGGAAATATGAATTTTATATTTTCTAGTATTTTATTATAAATATTTTCAAAGGTGCAGAAAAATTGAAAGAATTTTACAGTTAACTAGCAGACTAACCACCCAGATTCTATAGTCAATAATTTGACCTTATTTGTTCCATAATATTTAATCTCATCTGTCTCTCTGTTAATATATCAATGCATCTTATTTTTATACATTTCAAAGTTGTAGACATTAGTATACTTTCTCTCAAACACTTCACTGTACATAATCATTATTAACTAGAGCTTAATGTTTTTTTACAATATTTTTCTTTTGAGATAAAATTTATACACAATAAAATGCATAAATCTCAAATGTTTGACTCGATGAGCTATAACAAATGCATAAGCTTATGCAACCGAAGCCTCTGTCAAAATACTAAGCAGTACCGTCTCCCAGGAATTTTCCTCACATCCTTTCCCAGTACATCTCTAACCCTTCCCTTCACTACCCAGAGACAATAATTGTTCTGATTTTTTGTGCCACAAATGAAATATAATACAATATGTAATGATTTGTGTGAGACTTCTTTGACTCAACATGTTTGAGACTCATCCATGTTATTGGATGAATCAGTACTTAATTCCTTCTTATTGCTAAGTAGTTTTCTTTGTATGAATATAATATAATTTATCTATTTTCCTACCAATGAATAGACTGTTTCTAATTTTGAGATATTATAAATCTTGAATGTAAATCTTTTTATGGAATCACAAACTTTTCATTTCTCTTGGAATAACATGTGGGGTCATGCGGTAGTGTGTGTTTAGTTTTATAAGAAACTACCAGAATGTTTTACAAAGTGGTTGTATCATTTTACAACCTCAAAGTACCATATGAGACTTCTGATTGTTCATATCTTTGCAAACATACAGTGTTGTCTGTCATTTTTATTTTAGCCATTCTGATGGGAGTTTACTGGTATCTCAGTACCACATGTGAGAATAGCATGTTAAATTACATTTCTCTGAAGACAAACCATTTAGAGCACTATTATACTTAGGTATTGCTAATTGTATATCTTCCTTTGTGAAGTGACTCTTCAAACTTTTATGATTCTTGAAGGGTTGAGTTTTTTTTTATGATGGAGTTGTAAAACTTATTGAAATATGCCCTAGACCAATTCTTTGCCATATAAAATTTTGCAGATATTTCCCCTCTAATTTTTGGCTAGCCTATTCATTTTCTAAACAGTATCTTTTGGTAATCAGAAATTTTCTTTATATAATCTAATTAACCATTGTTCTTCAAATATGGTTATTGTTTTCTGCATCATTTGTAAAAAGTATTTGCCTGCCTTTAAGTAGCAAATATATTTTCCTAATTTTTTTTTCCAGAGCTTTACTGCTTTAGCTTTTAGATTTAGGTCAACAGTACATGCATGCACACACACAACATCCTTCTTAAATACAGAGTAGTATATCAAATATAGCAAAATATTTCAAAAGTAACAGTTTATGACCAGTACAGTTTAGCCTGAGAATACAACATTGGGATAGTTTCAATGTGATTCATCACATTAACTAAGAGAAAATATTGTATGATCAATTCAATAATGGAAAAAAGGCATTTGACAAAATAAAACAATTCATATTAAAATGAAACAAACTCTCATACTCTAGAAATACAAAGGCATTTTCTCAATCTGAATTAAAAAACCTATAAAAACCTGCAGCTAAATAATATTTAAGGGTGATGTATTGAATGTTTTCTCCCTATGATTACCAATTTTATTCCATATATTTAAAAGTGTCATGATGTGCTAAATGCTTCCCAAATTCCTCTTGTTCCTTCTCCAAATTACTTATAATCAAATCAAGAATATAAGCAAATACAAGAAATAAAATGAAGCACATATTGCCTCCAAAATAAATGGTACATATAATCAGTACAGAAGGGTTTTATGAAGATGATTGATCACTAATGACATGGATTTTGTAGATGATATAGAAAATGGATACAGAGCTGGAAGAATTTCAGAAGCTTCTGAAGGATGAGAGAGAGAGACAATAGGGATTGGGTAGAGTCTTAGAAGGATTTGAGTGAAGGAGAAGAAAAATGGCCTCAGACTCTGGGGCTTTAGGGGATGACCTAAATAAATATAAATTAAGAATAACATGAGATTAGTCCTGGTAAACCCAACTCAGACAGTTGTGGTCAAATTATGAATGTTGGACATAAGGGCTGACTTTTGGAGACTCCCATTTCACTATTGATGATGAGGCCCTGGGAAGGGAAGGGACTATGGTCCAGGTTCCTTACTTAAGGCCTCTTCCTAACCCATGATGACGAAGGGTGGGAGAAAAATACAAAAGAAGGAAACAAAAAATATTTTAAAGTATACAAAAGTTTCAAACAACATAATTTACAAATGGGTCTAATTGGAAAAACATTTATTATAAGCATATCTGGATATAACAAAATTTAGCCATTCACAGGTTTCAAAGAGTAAGTCCCCTATAGACCTCATTTACTGATTACAATGCATTTAATTTGCAGTCTATGCACTTAAAAATTAAGAACATCTGAAGAATTCCTTCATCAAATAAGAAATCATGATGAAAATTAGAAATACATAAAAATGAACATAATGAAAATACCACATATCAGAATTTGCCAGTGTGAGCCAAATAGTGCAGAAGTAAAATTTGTAGCTTTAAGTGTATTGTTTGCAAATAAAGAGACATTGAATATTAATGTACTAAATACTTTTAAGCTCAGAAAAAGAAAAATCAAAATTAAAAATGTTGTTAAAGTGAAATAAGATATTTTTAAAAATTGAAATATAAACCTCAGATAATATAAATTGAGTCTAAAAAAGCCAAAAGTTATGCCTGTGGACCTAGCTACTCGAGAAGCTGAGGGCGGAGAACTGCTTGAGCCTAGGAGGTAGAGGCTGCAGTGAACTGAGAAAAAGGGAAGAAGGGAAGAGGAAAGGAAAAGGAAAGGAAAAAGGAGAGGAGAGGAGAGGAGGAAGGAAAGGAAGGGATGAAGGAAAGAAAAGGAGGAAGGAAGGAGGGAGGGAGGGAGCCAAAAGTTGGTTTTCTAAAATGACCAAGAAACTTAATATATCTCTGGAAAGACTACTCAAGAATATTAGAGATAAAGTATAAATAAATTAAGTTAGAAAATAAAGAGGACCATAAGTACACACATAGCAGATATTAAAAAGAAATTATTATGAAAAATGAATGCCAATAACATCAAATAATTTCAAGGCTGATATAATTTACTAAAACCAACTTAGGAAAGAACAGCTTAAATATTCTATAACTATAAAGAAACTAAATTTGTAATTCAAACTCTTTAAACTCTTTCACATTGATTGCTAGTGGAAATGTAACCATTTTGCACAAATATTTGGCAGTACCTTACAAATATAAATACACACCTACCCTCTGAACCAGCAATTCCACTCTGAAGTATTTTCTCTCCCAGATAAAAACATACCCACACAAAGATATGCACAAAATGTTCATAGCAGCTTTACACATAATAGATAAAAAATCTGGAAAAAATCCTAATGTCCAACAACAGGAGAATAGATAAATTATGTTATATCATATAATGGAATTCTACTTAGCAATAAAAAGAAATGAACTACAGGCAACATAATGGGTAAATCTCACAGACATTATGTTAAGTTAAAGAAAATGAACACATCAGAGTACCTATGATATACATATGAAGATTCAAAGCAGACAAAACTAAATTTTATTGAAAAAATTTAGAATAGTAGCTGTCTCTGGATGTGGATGAGGCAAGAAAAACTTTCTGGAATGATAAAAAGTATTTTATATCTTAATAGATTATACTATATCAATTTGTTAAAATTATACAATAAGGATTTGTGAAATTCAGTGTATTTAAAGATTATATAAAATATTAATAGTAAGTGAGAGGGCATGGAGGGAAAGGTGCAGATGAAGCAAGAATAGCAAAATGTTGATAGTTGTTGAGCCCAAGTGATAGGAGTTTACTGTATTCTTCTGCTAAATTTGCATAAGCTGAAATTCATTTAATATTAATAACTCTAACTACAAAGAGACCCTATATAATTCACAAAGGGTTAAAGGTAGAAAACTATAATTATTTTAATACATATTTTAAAAGTCCATAAAACTCATCATTGTTCTTGAGAACAATTTTAGTGAATGATAAATAATAAGGAACTCTGTAACTTAAAGTACTATCTATCAAAATATATAGAAAGCATCAAAATTTCAATGGTAAATATTTAGAAATATTCTCTAAAACAAGAGGCAAAACAGAGATGACTATTATTAACAATTTTACTCAACAATATATTGAAAGTCTTAGCAATATAGGAAGGAAACCAAAAAAGACTAAAAAAATTTATTGAAATAAAACTCTGATTATTCAGAGATAGTATTATAGTATACATGTCAAATACAAAATCAGACAAAGAAAAAAGTTTAGAATTAACAAGAGTTTAGCTAAGGTTGGATATAAAATCAATATGTATTTTTTGTAATAACAAAACGATAACAATTTTAAAATTCCACTTATGCAACAAAAAATATAACATATCTATTAATAAATCTAACAAAATATATGTAAAATATTTGTGGAGAAAATTGTACAATCTTATTTAAAGAATGTCTGCAGAAATAAATATTCATAGTTAGTGAAATTAAATATCATAAAGATGTCAACTCACTCAAATTAATCTATGGATTCCATGCAATTCCAATCAAAGGTCAACAGGTTTTTTCTAAAACATGGCAAAGATTTTTCTAAAATTATTTGGAGAAGAAAAGACAAAATACACTCCTAAACAGTACCTAAATGATGGATTTGCTGCTGTAGAGTTTAAGACCTTCATAAATCTATAGTAATTAAAACCATGTGATGCTACTACACTGGTAGACAAATAGGCCGATGGAACAAGATACAGAACCTAGAAACAGAGGCATGCTGAGTTTGAGGCTTGATTCACTAAGAAGTATAATTTTAAAGCAGAAGATAAATGATGGAATGAGTGGTAATACAATAGCTGATTATCAGAAAATCAAAAAGAAAGATGAAATTCGATTCTGCTTATATCATAAACAAAATCAATTCAAAGTATATTGTAAATAAGTAAACAAAACTTTATTTTTAAAGTATATGTAAAGGAGGATAACTTTATGAGTTCTAGATAAAGAATATATTTTGGATGAGACAAAAATGTTTAAGAATAAAAAAGTAAATTTAATTACATTAAAATTGAGAGTTTGTGTTCATCAAAAGATAGTGTCAATATTCAAATAAAAATCATAAAATGGGATAAGACATTTGTCATATACATAATTGATAAAGAATTAATAACCAGCATGCATATCTAACATTTTAATAAAAATTAGAGATTAAAAATATGAACAGTCATTTCACAGAGGATGAAACACAAATGTCCCTGGCATGTAAGAAAATGTCCTTATTGATTATCATTCAGGGAAATCCAGATAGAAACCACAGTAAGATGTACATAAAGTTTGCACAAAAAAGGCTGTTAGGCTGAATAATGCCCTCTCCTGCCACACCCTAATTTCCACAATTTATGAATGTCATCCTATATGGTAAAGGGAAGTTTCAGATGGGATTCAGGATTTTGAGATGGAGAATGAAGAGCATATCCTGGGTTAGCCAGGTATTCTCTAAATACAATCACAAGTGTTCTTATAGGAGTGACACAAAGAGAGGTTTGACTAAGAAAGAAAAGGATGTGATGAGATGACACAAGCCAAGACTAGAAAGATGCACTTGACGGCGGAGGAAGGAACCATAGGCCAGGCCATACAGACAGCCACTAGAAACTGAAAAGGACAAGAAAAACGATTTCTCCCCAAATCCTCTAAAAGAAATCAGCCCTACTGGTGTCTTGACTTTAGCCCAGTGAAACGGACTTTGGAATTACAGCCTCCAGAATTCTAAGAGGAGATATATATGTGTTATTTTAAACCACTAAATTGTGATAAACAATAGGAAACTAAAAAATACAGTCTGATAATATCATGTGTTGGTAAGGATCTAGATCTTTATACTGAGGGAGGCTAAGTGAATTGATATCACTACTGCGTAACTATCTTGTAAATTAAACCCATAACATAAGACCCAGGGATTCTAATCTTAAATACTGACCCAGATAAACCATTATATATGTGACCCAGTAGACATGTACAAAAAGTTTCAAAAAGTTACTTATTGAATAGAAAATAACTGTAAACAAACAAAATGATTATAAATAGGAGAATGGATAAATGAGTGTTGGTGTGTTCAAACAATCCAATAATACCTAGAAGGAAAAATAAATAACAATAGCTACTCACACCATAATGTACACATATTTGAAGTCTGTTAAGAGACAAAAGCATACCTGAGAGAAATACAGTGCCACCATTTTTTAAAATCTCAAAAGCAAAATAAAAGAAAAAAGCAAGAGGATATTTTTAAAATTCAATATGGTGGTTCAATATTGTGACGCTTTGAGGGAAGTAGAAGGACATGAGCAGGGAAAAGCTCCAAGAAAGCTTCAAATATGACAATGTGTTAGTTCTTAAGGAGGCTGGAAAATTCATAGATGTGATGGGTTTATTGATGTGACACCACTGCTAGGCTATAGTCCCCAGTTATTCAAACATCTAGTTGTTGCTGTGGAGGCATTTTGCAGATGTATTTAAAGCCTATAATCAGTTGACATAAAGTAAAGAAAAATTCCCTCAGGTAATCGAGGCAAACCTAACATGAATCTATGGGAAGTCCTTAAAAGCAGTTTTTAAGTTTCCCTAGGAGAAAGAGAAAAAAAAAAAAAAAAAATCTGTCTGTTCTTGTAGAGGTCTGTACTGCTCAGTATCTCCCCTTCCTGACTGCCTGTCCTATGGTTTTGGGCTGGCTTAGCCAATCCCCATATCCTGTTAGCCAATTCCTTGTAATGAATAATACATACATCTGTCCAATGAGTTCTATTTCTCTGCCTGAGTCCTGACTGACATAATAGATGTTGCTTTATCATTTTCCTATTGTGTTATTTACATGTAATGATCATATTCACTGCTTTTGGAGCAGGGTAAAAGGTCATTCCTTAAATACTCTTTATTTTCTTTTATTATTCTTATTTTTTGGAGGGGTAACCAGATCTTGTAAAATGCATTACTGTCTAAAATGAAGGGCTGAATGTTGTTTGATAAAGACTAAAAGGGCTACGTTATCTAAATGAGTTAAAATTTCATAATTCTGAAAGAATATTTAAACTAGTTATGTTTTAGATCTATAAAGTACTACACAGTATCCCATGAAAATAAGTTCTCATCCTGAAAAGGGAATTTGTTTTTAAAACATTTATAACTTACAGGTATCCGGCCAGTTCAATCTCACAGTCTATTTAAATAAAATACAGGAAGACACAAATATCCCAACTAAAAACACACCCACACACAAACAAAAAGTAAAAATTTAAAGCATGTTTTTATATTAAGTCACTTCACTTAACCTTCTTCTAATGATTGCAGGGAGCTGCTGTAGTGCCTCAGCAGTTACCTGTTATGTGCTCTCAGGAATGTGGCAAACTAAATTCTTGAAAAATCCCAGTTTGAAAGCACTCAAGAGGCTAGAAAGGATCAGACCACGGTGACAGTTTCCTGAGGAGGTGGAGAAAAAGAAGGCTGCCACTTAGCACCAAAGGTAGAAGCTGTCCTGTAGAATAGGGAGAGCTAAATGAATTAATGCTTTAATTAACCAAAGTGAAATTGTAGCCAGCAGTTAACTTCTGCAGCAGGTAGGCACAGGGGAGAAGAGGAACATGAATGGGAGAAAGACTAGTCAGAGAAAGAGACTGAGTAGTGAGTCGGGCATGATTTCTGACATTCACTGCCTGTGTGGCCTTGGAACGTTAAGCCTCTCAGAATTGACCGCCTACTCTGCCAGAATGAGTGTGCTAATAGTATCCACATCATAAGCAATGGTGGCTTGAGACTTTGTGCAGAAGAATGGTTCGTATGGCAACCTAATGGAAGTGAAGAATAGGATAGAGGTTTTTCTCAAGGCTCTAACGCAATCATACTGTTTTTACTTAGATTCTTTTTATTTACTGTTGCTTAAGTTACAGTACTAATAGTATTGTAGTGATGAATAATGAGATAATGCACACGATGCAGTTTTTGTTTGCAGTGTGATTCTGGAAAACAAAAACACTTTATAAATTATAGCAATAATAATTCTAATTATTATAGCAAGTATACTTTTCTTATTTCTATATAGAGATTTGTTAATATTTGTCAGATGTTCACAACTTAAATGATTTTATTTAATTTTAATTTGATTAAAATTTATATTATACAATATACCTAAATATGAGACAACTTAATATTTCATTTGTAAAGATTTTATTTCTGTATTTACAAAAGGTTTGACTCCTGGTCTTTCAGAGTGGAAAGCAAAATTCGTACAGAGATTATTTTAAAGCAAAAATACCAGGTGTTAAAAAATGAAATTAATAGTGCTTTTAAAAACAATTATAAATCACTTTCATAGTCTCCATTAGATGCATTATGTACACACTAAATTAGTCAATACTGCATGTTAACAAGATTCCTTATATTTATTTTAGGCATGTGGCCATATTTGTGTTGCTTTTTATCTTCAATATGCCCATATGACAATAAATGATCATTTCGTTAATTTAAAGTGTTACTATTTCTAACATTTATCATACTTTCAATAAAATAATCAGACAGGCTAGGCCAGAAACATGTTACCTCTGGAAAATCATTTCAGTAACACACAGGCTCATTGGTGCTATGCTAACTAGGATACTTGCCAAAATTATCACTTACAACACTGCAATTAGAAACCTCCCAAACTGAAAATGTGCTCTGTACAGAGAGATAATTGTCATCATCATAATATTAATAATAAAATAATAAATCATACTTTACATGGAAATGCATATATGTGTTCCATGATTTATACAGGCTGACTGAATTTGGGTGAAGCCATTAACTTGGAAGATTAAAAACATCATGTGTAGTCAACTATGAAATGTGGTTCTCGTGAAAGGCAATCGTGTCAGAAAACTTTATCATAATGAAACTGCTGCTTCTTGGAAATGCTCTATAAGATTTTTGGACAGATCATGTTAATTGCAAAGAACAGTTATTTACTGTGTTTCTAGAAATCTTATAGCATAGTAAATATTAAAACAAACAAGATGAAATTAGTTATTTATCTGTTTTACATTCTGAGTTCATGCTCTGGAATCATAGGTAGATTATATAGGAATTGGTCAGGTATATTTACAGATGCACAAGAACATCATTATATTTTCTTAAAACCTAATTTCTCACCTTTTAAACTTTCATCACTCTTATAGATGTCTCATATATTCAGTTTTCTTTCCACCCTTTCTTAGGTAATTTATTTTCTTGCTATACTGTTTAAGAATTATAATAACAAACATTTATATGGCATACTTCTGAATCAGACATGACTCCAAACTTTTTACATAAACAAACTTATTTAATCTTAACAATCCTAATAGTAAATATTCGTTTGTTGTTATTTCTATTTTATGAATAATGAAAATTGAGGTTAAGACAAAAATGTGATTTGTCTAAGATCACACATAGCTGATATGTGGGTAAGTGGCAGATACAGGATTTTTATTTACTTTTATTTTTTGAATTTTCAATGTGAATTTAATATCATTTAACTATCCAGTGCTAATTAATTGACAATTCACATCTACTCTCGTTTTTTATATAATATCATTTCACTTCCTTTCCCAAGTGGATTATTTCGAAGCAAATTTCAGACATACTATTTATTTGTAAGTATTACTGCAAGTATCTCTAAAATATGGGAACTTTCTTAAACATAACAAAAAACCATTGCCAAAGCTCAAATTCATAATTATTTCTCAAAATCCAGTCAGTCTTTAAATTCTCTTTTTTTTTTTTTCCACAAACATACTTTTCTATTGGATTGTTCGAATCAGAATCCAAACAAGTTCCACATAGTCTATAGGATTGTTATGCCTCTTAAGTTTCTTTTAATTCTTTCTCCCTGTTTTCCCTGACTTTCTGTTGTAAAAAGCAAATTTTTTCCTCTGGAGTTTCAGAATTTTGGATTTTGCTGATTGATTTAATATATTCCCCTGTACTTCGTACTCCCTGTAAACTGGAAATTAAGTCTAGGGACTTGATATGGCTTGCCATTTTGTGTGTTTTTGTTGCTATTGTTTTGTGTTTTCATTTGGCTTGGTTTGGTTTGAAAAACTATGCCATAGGTGTAGATCCTAGGCTTGAAACCAGTCTGGCTTCAGAGTCTGTGCTCTCTGAAGAGAGGGTACCTCACTACGTGCCCTCATAAATATTACATGATCCTTCCATTCTTATGTGTGACTTCGTTGACTCTCTTTCAAGAAGCTTTCCATTATATCAGCAAACTGTCACAAAACCGTAGTCCTCCATTGCCCATAACACTTTTCTTACTTTGTGTGTCCTCACTTTTGTAGATTTTATCACATCCCAAGATACTGAAAAAAAAAAAAATAGTTAGTGTATCTTATCACTAGTAATTTGAAACAAAGGTATGTGTTTTCATTTTTGTATTTCTAGTATCCAGTCAATATCTGGTACATAGTGATAAATAAATATTCATGAGAGAAAACGTGTAAGTAGATATCTAAGTATAGGACTGACTGAAATATAATTGCTTAAAAATCATAAAACAGCTAAGCATAGAGGATTTAAGGCCAAAAGCTGGAAGATATTTGTTTAAAATAACAGTTACCAAAAAGTCTACAAATGCTAGATTCTAATCCAGAATCTCAAGCAAATCATGAAATATTTTTGACATGTTAAAAGAAAAAAAAAGTAAAAGCTGTCTATGAGGGTACCTTTTTGTAAACTAAGGAAAAGAACTTTGATTAATTTAAGAAAAACAAAGTTCATTACAAATAAAGAGCCCAGAGTAGTAACAGCAGGGTGGGAGTGGTAGTGCTGGGAAAGAGAAGGCACTGAAGCAGCTCACTGGAGCTGAGACAGGAACTTCAGGAGCAGTCATAGTGCGGCCACTGAGAAAGAACTAACTCCAGTGCTCTGCTTTCTTGGCACCCTGGTTCACGTTAGATTTCTGGGGAGGGACCAATCAATCATCCACATTTAATCTCATCCTTGACCTTGGACTGGGAAAGGGTAGGGCCCCTGACTTGAGATCCCACTGAACTGTATCCCATGGAAAAGACACAATTCCTCCAAAGGAAAAGTGGTGCTGTTAAGAAGGAAACATGTAGTTTAAATTCCTTTATAAAATTCCCAGCACTACCAATGTTTCCAAAGTACTTCTAAAGTGCCTATGCTGAGGATATAGCCAAGAACTGGACAAATATGAAACCTGCCTTTATGAAGTTAATAAAAAGCACAAACGTGTAATAGATCTAAAAAGGTAAGTGGTAAGTGTTACAGAAACATAACAGGAGTAACTGACTCAATGTGGGTTTTCAGAGAGGCCTCCTTCAAGAATAAACGTAATATCTGGATCCTGAAAGATAGTAAGGGTTACCTAAATAATGGAGGGGTAAAGGGTATACCTGGGCGAAGGAATAAAATAAAGAAAATGTGTTAAATTGCTCAGACAAGATAACAGTGTTCTTTTATTGAACAGAGACAAGACCAATGTAGATATAGTGAAAAAAAGAAAACCCACAAACAAAAACTGAATTGTGCAGCCAGGAATCCAGAGAGTAGCCAGGCTAAGGAGAATCCTTCGAAGATTCTGAATTTCATGACAGTAACAAAAAGGAAATAAAATAGGCTTCCAAATGGTGATGTGGCATACAAATTTTACAGCCTTGAGTATAGCAGCAGCATAAAGGATGGCTTGGCTAGGACAAGAGTAGAAATAGGAAGATTAATTCAACTAGTGGCAATTGGAATCATAAATGGGCTATTTTAAAAGTACTGTTAAGGCAGAATGAATAGAACAGATTAAATGAATGGGGCTAAGTGAGAAGAAACTAGTCAGAAGATCTCCATTTCTGGCCTGAGCAAAAGGATAGAGGGCAGGGTCATTTGTTGAGATAACTTATACTAAAGAAACATCAAGGGTTCTATAAGAAATGTTAAGCACTTTGATTAGTCAAGAACCAAGTAGATTTGCCAAGGAGGGCATCTGGAAATACATACCTGGAACCCAGGAGAAATGTTTTTGCTGCAAATACAGAGTTAAGGGGTCTTAGGCATAGAGATGATAATTTGAGACTTGGCAATACAGCCCTTCTAAAGAACTGGTTAGTTAATACTAATCAAAATTAATTTGATATAAATTCTCTTTATGTCTCCAGTCCTGTTTATGCTCAACATGGTATGATATATGTTTATAACACAGGGGCTATCTTTTGGTTTTCATCTAATGATACTGTCTCTTTGAATTTTGACAATATATTTTTGTAGAGCTATCTGAGTTTATTATTATAAAAACTCTGTACATTTACATAGTGGTTGAGACATTTTATATACAATGATTCTATTAACATTAACTTTTCCATCTTAGCACATAAATTACTCAAATTACACATACCCAAATAAATATGTAAAACAGCTGATTGCAACATGTTACATCTTTGTCCCAATGAACTTTTTTTTCACCACATTCACAAGTCATTTGTGACCACTGGGAGACTTATTTTACTAAAGAATATCAATATTTTCTAGAAATGTAAGAGGCACCCATGTTCATGTAGAAAAAGGAAACAACTGTGCTGCAATGAACATTCCTGTGCACGTGTCCTTATAGTAGAATGATTTGTAATCCTTTGGATATATACCCAG
>NW_016107404.1:6778926-6832925 GCF_001604975.1 Cebus imitator | reverse complement strand
AAATAGGGGAGGGACAGTGGGGGGGGGAGTTGGGGAGAGATAGCATGGGGAGAAATGCCAGATATAGGTGATGGGGAGGAAGGCAGCAAATCACACTGCCACGTGTGTACCCATGCAGCAATCTTGCGTGTTCTTCACATGTACCCCAAAACCTAAAATGCAATTAAAAAAATTAAAAAAGAAAAAGGAAATAACATATAGAAAATAGAGTTCTTGGGAGAAATGCATTGGCCGACTTTAGAGAAGCTCAAAAATGTATCACTTAGCATTTTTTAGGAAAGTAGGGGAAGATGGTTTGTTCTGTAAATGTCCAGTACAGGGAACTATCAAAAAAAATGTACCCAAAAGAAAAGATTAAAGTTTGCTCTTCTAGCCGAGTGCCTACCTATATCAAACACTTTTCCTAATAGCAGGAGAAAGGCAATTATCAACATAAAGATGCTATTGTAGAAGATACAATTTTTTTTAAATAAAAGGAATTATTACAGAAATTTTTCTTTAAAATAGATTAAAATATACATGTAGTTATATATTATTTATTTTTAATTATGGCAACCACCTGATTTGTCAAACTTATCAGACAAGTGGTTATTAATCCTTTCATTTTGGTATGTCTGATTCTATAGTATCATAGTAGTTTGTACTTTGTCTTTGAGCTGTAATTGATCAGAAAAAAATGTTTATTTTCTTTATGAAAATCAAATTGCAGAATCTTTGTGTGATATGGCATGGAGTCACTAAAAATTGCAATACAACTCAGTTCAGTGATTTTTATAGTTTACAAACTCTCTTTACATTCCATTTTCAGAAAATGTTTAAATACTTATTTTTTAAGCACAAAATATTTTTTCATGTTTTGAACAGAAAGGCATAAAGTCTGAATTTTTAAAATAATCGATCAAAATAAGAATAAAGAGAGATTAAGTCATAGATGTCTTTTGAATCTTGAGTCTTTTGAACCAAAAGTAACTTATGGTTAATTATTAATGATAATTATACATTTTTTTAATAATCTGGCACTGCTTACAGTACATCAGGAAAACAAACAGGTATCAATGTCACTTCCTTCTTATTGTAAATGCAGAAAGAAGCAAACACTGAAATCTCACAATGCTATTCCTGAGTTTTTCACTAGGGAATTATTTTATGTAAAAGAAATGCTGATGCCAAAAGTAAAAATTTAAAAATAAAAAAATGAAACCTGCCAACATGCATGCAGCCAGAGGGGGCAACAAATTTGAATATAGGTCATAATTCAGATCCTAAAAATCCATGCTCTTCTCTCTGTGTCATGCTTGATATCTCCTTTGGTTTTTCTCACTTTGAACACCACTGCCATATTCCTGGCTGTGACTCTGTTGAAGATTCTAGCCTGAGCACTGGTGAGAGGGTAGAGGTTCAAATTGTCCATGAGAACTTTAATATATACTGAAAGGAGAGAAAAACAAAGCAAACCCAAGAAGAAAAAATAAAAATACTCAATTTTATGAAAATGGAGACGCTGGTTCTATCTTTGACTGTTTCTTGTTTTCCAAGATCCATTTAATCTAATTCCTAACCCCAATGTTACCCTGCTTTATTTCTTATGCTTTTCTGTTCTAAAGAAGAATTTGCCTTGAGAGAAGCATAAAAGACCAAGTAGATCAAGACTCGAGATGATAACCTCCCCTAGTTTCAAGATCTACTTTATTTTTAAAAGTTTATTTTGTAATATATAAATAATTGTTTAACTATGATTGGGTGCCACATTTGGACTTCCTTTCATGTGGTTCTGAGAATAAATACACATACACACACACACACACACACACACTCTCTCTCTCTCTCTCTCTCTCTCTCTCTCTCTCTCTCTCTCTCCAGGAAGAGGGAGAGGAAGAGAGAAAATAACAAATGAACAAAACCACTTTTTATTGCTATTACCATCAGATGAATATATTTATTGCATTTTTCTCAAAGTTTTTGAACCTCGATGCTCTTGGGAAAAACAATTTGAGAAAAGAAATTATAAGTTTTCAGGAAGAAAAGAAACACAATTATGTCCCTGGTTTTATTTCCTTATACCATTTCTCACATGTACTACATTTGATCTTAATTTCGTATAACTTTTATCTTACCTGGTTTTGAAAATTGGGATAAAGTATCTTATTATTTTTCTTTAATATGTGATAATTCATGGAAGAAGGTGTGATACATTCTAAATATTTGTCAAATAAAATACCTTGATATGTCTCCACATGTCATGTTTGTGTTTCTTCTATATGATTGAAATAAATGTTGAATGGATTCTGACCATCATCAGTCTCAATTTGGAAAACTGTATCTATGTTGGGAAATGGCATTATTAGAGAGGTAGAATAGACCTGAGGCTGGTTAAAGAGGGACTTCCTGAAAGGATTAAACTCCTGAAAGGATTAGAAGCCAAGCTGTGTGGAAACCAAAAATGAATTACCATTCTTTTAAAAAGTAGATACACATATTCAAGGCCAGGATGCTAACATGGGTCAAACCTGGAGTGAGCTGCCACTATCTCCATGTCAGTGTGCAGGAGTCAGGGCACCTGACTGCATAGAACCCCAAGAATGAAGTCACAAGTGAAAGCAGAGGACAGGTGCAGCATCCGACTGAACATGCTGGGTGCTGGCAACTGCCCCAGTGGCCATTATTCCTACTTTTCCAGGTAAAGCCTTCTGCCCCAGAATAATCTGAAAAAAGTACCTTCCAGTTTCTAACAATGATAAATAATTGCATTGCTTAAATGACTTGCTTTGAAATAGACACATTATGCAATTCTAACATTAGAAAATAAATGAGTGAAACTAAGAAAGAGAGTTTCAACAGAAGATTAGCATTCTGATTATCAGAATTGGAGAAAGGAGAGATATTTGTCTGAAAACTTCTAAGGAAAACAGTGCGTGTTGCTGAATGCTCTCTCTTATCTCTCTTTTTTTTTTTCTTTACCATATTGAGAGAATTCTAGAAAATCTACAAGGTAAGTTAATTCTGAAATTTATATATACAAATAGAAGTTAATATTTATGTAAAGCAAATTACTTTGCTAAATGATGCTAAAATACAAAGCTCAATTTTGCTATTAGTCAAAAAGAACAGAGAAACAAATCAAATCAGTTTGTCAAACTCAATAAATTTGTATTTTGTTTCATATAGGGATGCTTATAAAATTATTTTCTTCATCTGGGAAGTTTAAGCAAATAAAAAATTAAAATTTTATTGTAAAGGCATATAGGTCACCTTCAGCAGTGGCCCTTTTGGAGAAACCATAAAACTGTGGAACTGAAAGGAATGGTGTTCTATTAAAATAAAAACATAATGATATTTGAGGAAACTAAAGAGCTCTAAAACAATCATATAGATATCATAGCATATATTGTATGAGTAACCAGCTAATTTATCAATAATACCTAATCTTACAGATTATAGTTGTTAGGTTTATATGGTACGTAGACAAAGAGAAAGACTTTAACTGATTTATCTTTAAAATGGAAAAAGAAAATTTAGCCAAATGGGGTATAATACTGCATACAGGAGAAAATATCAGATATTTTGACATCTTCCAACTGTGATTCTTATGTGATAAGGGGAAGATAACCAAAAGTGAATTACTATTTTATTAGAAAGTTGTTTGGATATTTGAGGGTTATATTATTCTCTAGTGTATATTTCTAAATTATTAATTTCACTATACTTTGGCCTTAAGCTAATTCAATAATTTGAGGTCACTGACACATTTGCAAACCCTCTATTCCCAAAAAAATGCAGATGTATGCATGCAAAAGATATTATATTTCAAAGGGTTCTTGGAGGTTTAGGTTTAGAATCTGTGGATTAAGTCCTAATTTAAATATGTCACCCCTTGGAGTAGAAATGTTTATCAAGCAGCTTTTTAAAATTTTGCTGTTTTTTTTAAATAAGACAATTTAAAGAACATTAAAAAATAATATTGTATATTGCTGTCCAGTGTGATAAATAAGCAACATTATGCTTATTTATGCATGTTGTACTCTATACAAAAGCTTTTAGCAGTAGAGGTGAAGATGGGTGAGGTTTGAAATCAGCAAACCGTGAGCCCTGTAACTAAGCTGGAGAAAAACAGTGCTTTTCTCTTTTACTCGCCCAGAAGGTTTCCTTTTTAACTAAGCTTGTGTTACTTGCTGCCCTGCCACTAGATCTTCTAATTTGACTATTTTTGTAAAACAAGCATAGAAAAAACTTAGAGGTATACAAATATTTATGAATAGACAACACAACACACACATAAAATGAGAGACTTTGAAAATTAAAAATTAAAAACTCATTATTCTGGGAGTAGTTTTTATCCATTCCCTTCAAACTCATTTCCATTCTTAGGGAGGTGGTACTTTCTTTTCAACTTGCTATTGATGATCAAGATATGACAAAAATTTTTTCCAAAACAAATTATCTTTCTTCACAGCAAATACAGCCTAACAGTGGGAGGTCATTTTTAGATAGCAGGAAAAATTATTTTGTATTCTACACAACTCTAGACACAGACTACTCTTTATAACCTAAGAGAAAAGAGACTTGAGATTCCTTAAGGGGGAAGAGAATTTTTATTTAACTCTTGCCTACATGTGTGTATGTCAGTTTTGCTTCCCTTGCCCACAGGGAGTTTGGATATTTAGTCTACATCTCATTCTTCAAGTTGATTAGCTCTCCTGGATCAGTGCTTGCTGGAATAATGTTTGACATCCCTGGAAGCTAAACCTTCCCCACGTAGGCAAGTACATCTATTTCTTCTTATCCATGTACCCTGACTCAGTAACCATTCTCTGGTGGTTTCTATAAAACTGAATCCTTATGAGTCCAAACAACATCGCTTTGCCACCTTAGTTAGGCTATGTACTCAAGCAGAGAGCCCTAGTTAATTGGGGCAGTGCTGCTGGATTTACAGAAGACCGAGATCCTTACATAAAAAGGAAAGCTTTCTTTCTGTGACTTCAGGAGGTTTTTCTTCAGCCACAAAGACCCTGGATGCTGTTAGGCTCTGAGGCTTTTGATTATATAAGCAGCTATTTATCATTTCTTTAGGGAAGAATTCTGCCATGTATCTTTAATATGCATTGTCTAAATCTAAAGATTTTTTTAATACTCTACTAGAAATTCAGCTTTGCTACCATGTGCTCACTAAATGTGCAATAAACATTTATTGCTGCTGATGAGTTCAGGAACTGGAATTTGCTGAAGCCCACTGTGACCGACAGCTGCAGAAGTACTGAATATAGTCATTGTCTAGCACAAGCTCCCTTGTGCTGCAAAAATCTGGAGAGGCTATCAAAATGTCTGGTGTATGGCTCTCTGCCCTCAAATACCAGGTGTCATAGGTTAAGCCTCCCTTGTCCCAGTCCAGCCCAGACTACGTGAAGCGGAGTTACCGCTGTTGCACACACTCTTGATTCAAATTCATGCTGAGCTCTCCCTATCAACTTGTTCCTTTGGGCGATATCACAATTTCATCTTGTTCAAGCTGTCTACATTCCTGTTTACTTAGGTTTGCAAATAGAACTTTAGCACTCAAATTAGTACTGACAGAACAACCTGCAAGTGTTCTAAATCCTCATTTTCCTTCATTCCAAGGGACAGCACTCTATTTTCAGAGCAATATTGTTTTATATCAAAATTGTTCTCGTGGTTTGAAAGCATAATGACATGGAAATGCATGGCACGAAAACCTCGCATTCCTAATTTCAAATGCAGTCATCTAGGTGTTAAAATCAACACCAAAGGGCATCTAACTCTTTGACCAACACTGCTGTTTCTTTCTTTTGAGCTGTCTGTTTTTCTCATAGGGCACAGAGATATGTGAAAACAAGAGAAAAAAAATATTTTTAAGATTGTAATTCAGTACTGCCTAAGAGTGATTTTTCCCCTTTAGTTTATAAACAACTCTGACCTAAAAAATTCTTTTCTGCTAGTGTTCTGGTTCAATTGCCTAGAGACTCAGTGTCACGATTAGCTGAGTATAAGTTCCATTGCCTCTAATTGGCAGGACTGGAGGCAGGATGGCCAATGAAAAGAAATCCTAGAGGGAGTGAACTGCTTCTTATCCTAACTGAGTTTTATTAGATGGAAAATCTTGGGTAAAGTCACTAAATCATAGCCCACTTCCTTTTCTAAACAACAGTCAACATGTACAAGAGTAGTAGTTCTCACCCCTGACTACATAGCAGAATCATTTCAGGAGTGTTTACAAAATAATATACCTTGGTGTCATCCAGACTAACTTAAATCAGAATTTCTGGACATTGAGCCTGGATGTGGCTATGATTTAAATGTCTCTGGGACCCTGCATTTCACTGGATGAACAGAAGCTAATATTTTGTTTATGCAAACATACAAACAACTCTCACACAGACTGTCAGGGTTAAGCGGTGCCTCCAATTCTTAAGACTTTTTGAGATTTTCCATCACGAATAGGCTTGCTTCTCATTGGAGTCTTCTTTGCATTCACTTGGTATTCACCTCTCTTCTCTGCAAACTTCCATCCACTTACTGGCTTTTAAAAATTAGTTTCGCTTCTCATCTGCTCTTATGTCCTCATTTTAAGAATTACTGTTTCTTTTTTTTTTTTTTTTCACTTTACTGACATTTTAATAGTGTGTTGAGGAAGAGTAGAGATCTAAATATTTAATCCACTGTGTTTAGCCAGGCACATTTCCTTCTCTAAGCATCAGTTTGAATTTCTCATTTGTTTGGAGAGGCTTGGTTCAATGTTCGAGTTTTCTGGGATGCCAGATCTCTAGCATCACTCCAGAGCTCAGTTGCCACCCCTCTGAGAAAATTATATGATGCCCTCCTTAAAGTCAGCAACTCACCTGCTGCATGATCTCAGTCTCTCTAGGGCTTCAGGGAGGAGGAACTTGCCACATTCTTCCAAAAGCATTCTTCTCTTTGGTACCTCTGTCCCACCTCCCTGAATCTGTCAGTGCACTTACTTTTGAGTGCTCATAACAAATCTTACTCCTGATCCTCCTTGCAAGAGGTCTTGCAAACTCCCTACATGTAATTAATGTTATAACCAGTTTAAGGAAGAAATAATAACAATTCAAAAAGATTTAGGACAACAGTTAGATTTTTTAAAGAAGAGATTTCTTTTAAATGGTTCCAGAAACCATTCTTCTCTATCGTAAACAAATATTGTACAGATGAAAACAAAGAAGAATCCAGAGTCATCCTTGACATTTTAATAAATAAAAGCAATAAGATACATGACCAAAATATTTAGAGTTTATAAAGATACAACATGAAATTTGAAAGTTTCCACCACCACTTGCAAGCCTCCACCCCAAGATTGACCACTATTAACTAAATTTTTACACTTTATTTCTTAGCATATTCATGTACATAGAAATATACACTTCTATATATCTATATTAATAACAGTATCAATCTTTGTGATATAAAAGGAGTTGTACTACTCACTCTACTTTGCAGTGTCCCTTTTTCATTTAATAAAGTAGAAGTCTAGAAATAACTCAAACCTGAATGTTCTATTTAATGGAGAGAAATGTCTACATGGAGTGAACATCATAAGGAAATCTACAATATGTAACCAATGTGATTTTGTCTTTGAAAATCCAAAAGCCTTTATGAGAAGAAAACTTTTGAATAAAATTATAAGCTTCCTCATTCTCAAATCATTTCTCAGTGTTGGTTTAATTATAATTTTAATTACCATTTTCTAACTTTTTTTTCAATGTTAGCAGTAATGAAAATTCAGATGGATGACTGATGCCACCCCAGAGATATACCTGAATTTAGCTCAAAACAAAATCACCCTGATCAGTAAACACTTTATTAAACTCACTGAAGCTTAATGACTTCAATTGTTTTTATCATCACATATTTCCTTAAAAGCATTCTAATTTCATAACTTTAACAAATAATTTTCAACCTCCACATTTTGAAGCTCTGACAGTACCAAAAATAAAAACAAGCTAAAGACAATCTGTGTGCTTAACCATATTATAAGAGATTCAAAATTCTGTCCTGCAGTTAGCAACTTATTACTATTTTATGCCATATCTGTGTGTGTATGTGATGTGTGTGTTAGTCCTGATTCTCCAGAGGAACAGAAAAACTATAAATTGGCTCATGTGAAATCTGATTGCTGGGAAGTCCCACGATCTGCAGCTAACAAGCTGGAGACCAAGAAAGGCCAATTATGTAGTTCCAGCCCAAATCCAATGATGTGAATTCCAGTTCGAGTTTGAGTCTAAAAGCAGAAGACCTATGTCCCAGCTTACAGTCAGGTAGAGAGGAAGAGGGTATTATCTCTTCCTCCCTTTTTGTTCTACTCAGGCCTTCAACAGATTGGATGAAGCCACTCACATCAGGGAGTGCAATATCCTTTCTAAGTCTATGGATTCAAATGTTAATCACATCCAATAACATCCTCAAAAATATACCAAGTATAATATTTAACTAAATGTATGAGTACCCTACAAACACATAAAATTAAGCATCATAACATATTTATGTATATTTGTATACATATACATATATGCCATATGGCACTTCCCTATTAGATATATACATTTGCGTGTAAGTGCATGTTTTTTAGTTGTTCTTAGGGAAATAAAAATGTAAATTATCAGAGAGTTTGCTTATCTTTTTAAGATACCCTCTTATTAGCCATACAATTTTTCGTGTTTCAAAAATCAATATATTTTTGAACTTTTAAAACATATATATAATTCTGTTAAATCAGTGATTTAAAGAGTAGGTCTCTTTAAACTTGCAGGAGTGGATGCCACCTAGATATCTCATTATGGTGGATGTGGAGACTTACTTCCATCCTGTTTGTGAATGATTTTTAATGTATAACTACTTCCTGTATGAAAATCTGTTAAGCGTGCTTGACTGGAATGTTCACTCAAATACATAATCAAGAAGGTTGTATTTTAATAAAATACTACAAGGTCATACCTCTTTTGTTTAAAATTGTGAAGAAAAATGTTCAAACTATTAGACACTGGGAAATACAGAATTCTTTCTCTCCAACTCAGAACTGGATTTTGGTCACCCAAAGGTAGAGACAAAAAGAGATTTTAGTGATCACATTATAGAAATTTAACATCTCTGAGGTTAAATAACTTTAAAACTGTTAGTTTAATCCATCAATTAACTCTTGAGCACCCATACCATGTCTAAGACATGACTAAATTTGTTGGGGTAAACTAAATAAAAGGGTACTCTCCTATTCTTTACAATCTGAGCTGATTGCAGAAATTAGATTTAAATTTGAGAGGAACATTAGAATTGCAAATTTGTTGTCTATGCCAATAAACCAGTACAAAGAGCAAAAATAGAAAGGTGCCCATCCTTGCAGAATTGATAATCCTATTCTCTCTTATCTCCTCTCTTCTTTCTACTCCAAGATTCAGTCATCAGAGCTCTGTTTCCTTCCTGGACTCTCCCCATACAGCCACAATATGTCTCCCTTTTAATGAAGAGCAATCCTCTAAAGACAAGCAGAAAGTCATCAGGGAAGCCATCACTAAGCTTTGTAAATGTGGAAAGGAGCTGCAATAAATAGTGATTTTTTCCCCTTTCTCTCCTTTCCTCTCTTAAATTGTTTCTACACTGTGTGCATATGTAATAAATACATTCCAAAAGTATGAACATGAATCTCTTGCTTCTGGGCCATTGCTTGAAAGTTATATGCATCTAGGTAGAGATTACAAAAGGTAGATCCTTCTTTTTAGATTACTCAAGTCCAAAGGATAATAAAAATATGTGATGACTTTAAAATTTTCAAAGAAAATAGGGTAGAATTAGAAAGCTGTGGTTACAAGAGTCTATGATCATAAGTGAGTTTCAAACTGTATTAGAATACAACATATTAACAAAGTCAGAATGAAGGTTTGGGGAAAAAATATCCCTTCCTCATCACTAACTGTGTAGGAGTGATATGCCTTAATTTTCATGTATGCCTTGGCTGTGTTGTTTCTGGTTGGTGCTGTGCTTGCAACGAAATCAGCTGTGATTAATTAACTCCATTAGGAAACTCAAGTATGAAATATTTCA
The DNA here is from genome assembly GCF_001604975.1 of Cebus imitator. Classification (NCBI taxonomy): domain Eukaryota; kingdom Metazoa; phylum Chordata; class Mammalia; order Primates; family Cebidae; genus Cebus; species Cebus imitator. Next base: position 6,822,860 of record NW_016107404.1, on the reverse strand, counting down.
AATCAACTCTAAGTGCATATTTGAAAATTATAAATGGTTTTAAACTTTAAAGCCAATCCATCATCTTTTGCAGTACTATGTTTCCTGCAGTATTAATGTTGCTTCCAATTATGCACATTTTTGCACATGACTATTAACTACAGATTTTACAAGGTAAAGTCTCAGGTTCATGTTTGCAGTTTTAGGATGATTTATCCTACATTTCTCTTCACAGAAATATCATGAGCATAATACATAGAACTTCCTCTCTGTGGGTTTAGTACTACCATTCTTTCTAGCTTCTCTCATGTGTCTATGATCTGCCTGTCAGATCTTCAAGAAACCTTGCTATGGGAAGCAAAGATGATTGACAGTCCAGTGGCTGCCCCTTTGGATTCATGACTGCATTTACACCAAGGTCATGCTTTCCTGGGTCTGTTCCCCGTTAATGACTGTGCATGGTACCGGTGACCAACCATTCCTGCCTGTACAGGACACATCCAGAGGGTAACCTGTGCTCAGGAACTTCCCATTAGTCTGGTCTAAAGTGTTGAGAAGTGCACTGCAGTGTGAGATTCTTTCTATCCAATTCTTCCTTATCTCTTCTCTTTCATAGGTGTCTGATTCATATCTTCATGTGAAATCTCTCCTTCCTAGTCCTCACTTTATTCTTTATCCTTTACAGATGTTTTCCTGAGCAAATATCTTTAGTCTCTAATTCAGCCTGCTTTTTGGATGACCCAAATGAGCACTGTCTTCTTTGTAGAAGTTTCTTCAACTGCCTCTTAAATGTTCATATTCCCAGGGTTCTAGCCTCTGTTCTTCTTCTTTCATTCCATAATTCATTTCAGTTACTCCAATATATACAACATAGCATTTCTCTGTTAGTATTTTCCAGATTTTTATCTCCATCCCACATCACTTTCTGGATAACCAGAACTGTCTATACAGCTCCCAGTTAGATATTTTCACCCAAAAGAGCTACTGGCATAGTAAAACCAATATATTATAAAGTGAGTGTATAATTACTCTTGAACTCATCAAACCCACTCTTCCTGTTGTATTATCTAGCTCAGTAAATTTTATCACTGTCTGCTGGGAAACACTCAGTTACCCAAATCAGAAAACTGGTATTCATCCCTGATGTATGTATTCCTTCATCCTGCCAGCCAGACATTACAGTCTGTCAGTCCTATATTAGTACCTCATGGCTCTATTCTTCTTATGCTATGTCTCAGTCAGCTGTTAAGTTAATGTTTGCAGAGAGGAGGAAGCTGAATACCAAGTGACTGCAAGGAGGACTCCAGTGAGAAGCAAGCCTAATCATGAGGCAGAATTTCAGAAACTCTTAAGAATTGGAGGTACCATTCATCTCTGACAGTTCATGTGAGGCATGGGATGAAAAGAGGGATTCTTTGACTATCTATAGAAGGAACTTTAGATCCTGCAAAGCCAGGAAATAGCTAGAGCCTGAAAGTTTCCCCTGAAGGTATAATGAACCAGAGCAGAACCAGATTTAGAGAATCTATGCAATGGAGGGGTTCAGTATTGAGAAGTGAAAGTTCGCATCTTGAATGGGAAGAGCCTCATCCCGGCTGCTGCTTGGCTCCAGTAGTGATGGTTGATAGTCAGACACATTTTATCCTCTTCCCCAAGATAAATATTGAAAGATTTGTATGAGCAGAAACCTAAGACTCCACAAGAAGATATAAAGATATAGATATATAGATATCTATAGAGAGACACACTGATTTTGCAGGGCTCTCTAATAACACAACTGGGTTTCTGCTTATTTGAATCCTCTCATGGTAAAATCCATCAGTGGACAGGTTCCACTCTAAATGCAGGGTTTCCATTCTATTTTTAGTGATTTGTTTTAAAAGTGAAAAAACAACAACCAAAAAACCCAACTCCATTGTGTAAGAGTAGAATAAAAGACTTTCCTGTAAACAAGTTTCAAAGTATCAATTTACATTTATCTTTTACCAAGGGTGGGAGAGAAGGTAGAAAGGAGTTAAGAGAAAGAGAGAGTGAATACAGGGACAATGAGATCTACACAGAGGAGAGGATAAAGGCCAGTCTGGACAGAGGGTCTGTGTAAGATATAGAAAATAATCCACCCGGTAGAAGCAAAAGGGATCCAGCAGGAAAGCTTCATTTGGATGCATGGGGCCGAAGCTGACCAAGAGCAAAATAGTGTTTAAAGTAATTTTACAATTCTGTTAGATGGTTTGGGAAGAATTATTAATGGCACACAGGAAATGAAACAAATGAAAAGGCAATAATTAACTCCAGGAAATTTTATAAAAAGAAAGCATAATCATAAAACATGGCTTAGAACATGTGAATATAATCACAATAAGATAAAAGTTGAATATTGCTTTCACTGACGTACGATATTAAAAATTAATGTACACACAAAACTAAACCTTATAAAAACATTTGTACAAGTATCTTAAAGAGAAAGGAAGATGATTCTTCAACAGAACAAATGTTCTGAAACATTAGTGAGCATCAAAATCACCTGAAGACTTTGTCAAAATAGAGATTACTGGACCCCATCTTCAGTAGATCTGGAGTAGGGCCCAAAAATTTGAAATTTCTTGCAGGTCACCAGGTGATGCCACTGCTTTTGTTTTGGGAACCACATTTTGACAAATACTGGTATAGGATTTCACCTACTGTGAGATCAACTGGGCCTTCTCTTGCAGCTGAGATTATTTGAAATAAATCTTTAATAAAAATGCTTGGGATGCAACAAACATTGTTAAAATGTGATAATCACAACCTTCCCTTCTGCTCCCTCCCACAAAAGAGGGTCTACATTTGCTCACTCTTGGCTTTCTCTTCAGAGAAAACCTCTTATCTAATGAAATAGGGGACCAGTTATTCTACATAGTAAGCGAAGTTTTTTGGGAAAGATCATAAAAAGTGGTAGTTGGTTATATCTGTAAGTGATTTGATACATGCAAAAAGAGAAGTGAATTCCAATTTTTGTATTAGTGTTAGTTCTTGAATCATTCTTTCAGCATACAAGACAGTTCTGGGACCTATACATGTAAATTCCTTAAACTAATAATATATTATGTACTTAGGAAATAACAAGAGAGTGCATGAAGAAATCCTACTATCCTGAGTCATCCAACAGATGCCAAAAATAAAAAAGAATTATGAAGCTGGAAGAGTGGGCTGTTCTGTTTTTCTCAGAAAAGGGAGGTTTAACAATTATCTAAGGGTAAAAAGTCAGAAATGAATATATAGACCCAGCAAAGAAAGGCCTTGTGTGAATTCATCTGTGATTAATTTCTAAACCCATAGGAGCAGTCTTAGAACACTCAGCCAGATGTAAATAGAATTAACCTATATTAAACTCTGTTCTCCAAAGGGAAAAATTGAATTCTTAAGTACCCAAAATTTTTTAAAAAAATCATTGGGAAAATAAATTTAGGTAATCCTACCAAAATATGCTAATTCATAATTATATTAGTACTCTTAAATCATCCCCCAATGCACTCTTTGGTATTGCATTTTGTTGCTACCTGTTGTATGCACATAAAATGTAATGCAGCATTTTGAGAGGGGATTGAAGGAATTGCTTCCATCATAAAACCTTCACATTTTTCTTGTGTTTTATCTACTTTTTCAAAGCACTTTCACATCTGTTATACTTAGTTTTATTTTTAGAACTGAAAAAGAAAATCTTGTTTTGGTTTCTTGGGGAATCCTTGACTTACTATATTTCCTAAAGTAGTCCATATTCATTGAGGGATATGTCTCCAGTGCCTCTTCCCAGCCTAATTATTTAAGTACAGACTGTAAGGTTACCCTTTTCTAGCACTTAGCCCTCCCTTGAGGGGACTGCACAGGAGCTAGGAGATGAGCATGTCCAAGCTCCCTCACTATGCAGCAGTGAACAAATTGACAACCTTCTTTTCCAACTTGCACCAAGTAGTAAAAAGAGTAGAGGCTAAACTCGAGTCCTTTGTGATTTCATGTGGAGATGATTCAGGGAACTGTAGAAATAAATGACAAGATTCTTGTCACTACCCTCTCAAAAGAGGTAGCCTCCTTTCACAGATATACTCCTGAGGAACTGCCTCCCAGAACTGTAAATTTCAAAGTAGTGGTAAATGGTAGAATACAGTGTCCATTTGTAACTTTGTTTTACTTTTTCATAGCTCTTCAAACATGAAAGAGAAACATGTAAACTGCTTAGTGCCTGGGGACTCATACTTTTTTACTTCCTTCCAGTAGATGCAATATGCATGCAGTAATTGTTAACCTTCTTTATTTCTTTTATTTGTTTTACTTTTTGGTCACAGTCCTTTTAAAAATCTGATGATATCTACAGATCACTCCCACAAATAAATCACATCCAAACTTATAAACAACATTTTGTATATTACTTCAAGAGATCCATAAACCTTAAAGCTCCTTTCTGAGATTTAGTTTACTAATTTCTGATAGTGAAACATGTACTAGTTTTGAGGCTGAAAAAGGTTCAAGTCTAAGTCATGTTACTCTTTGACCTTGTGTATTTATGCTTCCAAATTTTCAGTTTCTCCATCTGTAAAATTGAAAACATGAGGTGTGTTCTGACTTCTTCACAGAATAATAAAGCTAGCAATATTTTAATATAAGAAAGAGCACTCTGATTTTCCTGTAGGGATATAGTCCTCCTACAGTAGAAACAATCTTGGTGACATAGTCAATCAAGATGCCCCAAATGCTGACCAGCGGTGGGCATGTGGCAAATGTTGCACCTCAGATATTCCCTCAAACTTTAAAATTAGAATTCTGGATAAAATTATTGATGCCTAAACAATTATTTAGAAATAAAAATGTTGAATTACAAATGAAATATACTCAAGAATATGTTGTTTTCTAGAATCCAATTAATCCAGTTTTACTGAATGTAAAAAATCAGACTGATATTTTATTTAAAAATTATTTTATATTAAAGCTTCAATTTGCTCAACCATTTTATGAGTTCTGCTTAAACAGTGTAGTATAGTAGGTGATCCCAATACCATATAGCAAATTGGAGAAAACTTGATTATTTTTCACTGTTTTGGTACTTCATCTATTTTAGCATTTGTGTGTTATATTAAGATGAAACGTATTAAAACATATTTTTATGTATGTTTAGAGTAATTTTACAATTCTGTTAGACAGTCTGGGAAGAATTACTATTGGCACATAGGAAATGAAGCAAATAGAAAGGCAATAATTAAGTCCAGGAAACTGTATAAAAAGAAAGTGTAATCATAAAACATGGTTTAGACAAGAACAACGTGAATATGATCGCAATAAAAGTTTAATATTGCTTTTACTAAATCTCAAAACATGTTGGAATAAAACACCGGGAGGTAACGAAAGTGAAACAGATAACTGAGAAAGAGGAGGCAAACAGAAAACAGATAACATACCCTAAGCATATCAGTATTTTCTTTGAATGTAAGTAATCTGTACCAGTTAAAAGGTAGAGTTAATTTTATAAAAGATATGAGTCAACTATAATTGATTCCTACTGTTCACGTTGTGCATGCAATACCTCTATCTATGGGCATGCTACTCCTAAGAAGATCTATAGGAGGACGCTTAAGTCACACAGCAGTGACAGAGCTGTCCGGGTCTACCGCCACCTGCTGGCAGCTTCCAATGAGTTCTGTAGGAGGATGCTTTTGAGCTAGCACAGTAACAAGTGCTGATAAAGTTCACAATCACCAAGGTGAGATTATTGGGAGGGGTTTTGAGCCCTTGGATGCTCTAGGGATTGCCGGTCTGAGGGCAGCCTTCCACAAGAACTGGAGCAGGGTCCTACAACTCCTTTATGAGGAGAAGTGGCTCTTGCCTCAAGCCTGCCATAGAGTGGGTATCTTTACGATACTGAACGCTGCTGCCTGGGACATGGATTCTTGTCCTGGTATAACAGTTTTTCCCTTAAATCATGATCTGTACCATGTCTACTCCAGACATTCCTCAGACTATGAGCTGCTTATTCCTTAATTCGTGCTCTGTACCTTGTCTACACTAGGCATTCCTCAGATTATGAACTAAGATACAGTTATATATATAGGGAAATAACTGAGTAGTAACGCTATAAACTGAGATATTCTTCAAGCCCTAATTCTATAAATTAATATGATTTTATATAAAGGATTATATAAAAGGAAATAACTGAGTATTAACGCTGTAAAGTGAGATATTCTTCAGGCACTAATTGTGCCAGGATTCTGCTTAGCTCTCCTTCCTCAGTGGCTATATGGGGGTTACCCACATCCACCAACCAACAGATCCTCAAAATTTGTGAGGCAAAAAATGGTAGAAATAAAAGGAGAAATTAACAACTACACAATTTTGGTTGTGAACTTTAGCATAAATAATAAAACTTTTTAAATAAAAAAGCAGCAAGAATATAGAAGATCCAAACAACCCAATTAACCAACAGCATCTAATCAACATATATAAACTAATTGACATAATGTTCCAGCCAATAACAACAGAATACGTATTTTTCAATTATTCAAGAAATATTTATCAAAACAGACAATTTCCTGGCCATAATAAACCCCAACAAATTTAAACTACTTTAAATTATACAGAATATGTTTTCTGACCATAATGAAATTAAAGTAGAAATCATTAACAGAAAGATAACAGTAAAACTTCTAAGAAATTTAGACACATACTTCTAAAATAGTCTAAAAGAAGATGTCTCAAAGGAAGTGAGATATCTATAGGACTGAATGAAAATGGAAATAAAGTTGATCAAAATACATGGTTTTGCAGCTGAACAATGCTGATATGCTTACCATGAATGCTTATACTGGAAAAGATGAAAAGTCTTAAATCAATAATCTAACTTCTTATCTCAAGAAACTAGGAAAAGAGGAGCAAAGTAAACCTAAAGCATAAAATGGAAGAATTTTAATAAAGATAGTAGCAGAAATCAATGAAATTCAAAATAAGAAAATACAGTAATACATAAATTCAATAAAGTGAAAGTTTTCTTCAGAAAAAAATAAGAACAATCCAGCAAAACTGGCAAAAAATAAAAAGAGAAACATAACTAATATTAGAAATGAAAGAGAAATATCACCACAGCTCCTGCAGCCTGTAAAAAAGATAATAAGGCAATATAGAAAATAAATATATACTCATATATATTTAAATATAGAAGACATAGACTAATTCCTTAAAAACCACAGACTACTAATAACCTAAATGAAACAGATAGCTTAAATAGCCCTGTAATAGTTTTTAAATAGTAAATTGTGGTTAAAAACTTTCTGAAAGTAATCTCAGCCCCAGATGATTTCACTGGGGAACTTTATAAATATTTAAAGAAGAATTAACACTAATTTTACACACGATCTTACAAAAAAATAGAAGATGAAACATCTTCTAACTCATTTTATGAAGCCAGATTTATACTGATACTAAAATCAGACAGAGAGTGATAAACACCCCCCCAAAAAAAGGAGAAAAAAAAAACAGAAATATTACATTAGTGAATTGAATTCAACAATATATAAAAATAATTATATGGGATTTATTCCAGTTATGTAAGACTGGTTTAACATTCAAAAGTCAAACATTGTAACTCACCATCTCAACAGTCTACAAAGGAAAAATCATAGGATTATATTAATTGCTACAGAAGAAGCACTGATAAACTCCACAGCCATTCATAACAAAAGCTCTTAGCATGTTATGAATAGAGAGGAATCGTGATATTAAAAAATATACATTTGATCTTCAGCCTCATTTCTTGACATACAACTCCTAAAATCTTTGTCTTTTTGTATGCTACTGAGTTGACTGATAGCTTCTGAATAAGGGCTGGTCATCAGAAAGACCAAGGCATAATTACAGCGGTGAGACTTTCAGACCTACCCTCCAACCTATGGGGAGGAAAAAGGGGCTGAAGTCAAATCAATTACTGATGGGCAATGGCTAAATCATGCCTACATAGTTAAGCCTCTATGAACACTCCAAAAGACTAGGTTCAGAGAGCTTCCAGATAGCTGAACATGTGGAAGCTTACAGGCAGGTAAACAATAACTCATCCTGGGGCCAGGCGGGTGGCATACCCCAACTCTATGGGGACAGGAGCTTTTATTCTCAGGATCCTCTGGACTTCACTCTATGTATCTCTTCGTCAGCTGTTTATTTGTATCCCTTAAAATATTCTTTGGGTCGGGTGCAGTGGCTTATGCCTGTAATCCCAGAACTTTGAGAGGCCGAAGGGGGTGTGCTTGAGTCCTGGAGTTTGAGATCAGCCTGGGCAACATGGCAAAACCCTGTCTCTAAAAATACAAAAGTTAGCTGGGCATGGTGGCACACACCTGTAATCTCAGCTACTTGGGAGGTGGGGGCAAGAGAATTGCTTGTACCCAGGAGGTAGAGGTTGCAGTGAGCCAAGATCATGCCACTGCAATCCAGCCTGCACGACAGAGCAAGAGTCAGTTTCAAAAAAAGAAAAATAAAATATTCTTTGTAACAAACCAGTAAATGTGTTTCCCTGAATTTTGTGAGCAAGTCTAGAAAATTCATCAAACCCAAAGAGGGGATCATGGAAACCCCAACTTGAAGCCAGCTGATCAGTAGGCCTAAGTCTGGTAAGAAAGAGAGAACAATTTTGTGGGACTGAGACCTCAACCTGTGTTTTCTGAGGCTATCCCTAGGTAGACAGCATCAAAGTTGAATTGAATTAAAGGACATCCAGCTGGCATACACTGCAGGATTGATTACTTGCTTGGTGTATGGGAAGAAATCCCCATGCATTTGGTTACAGAAGCCTTGTGTGTTGATTGTTGTGGGAATAGAGGTAAAAACCAGTTTGAGCTGGTTTTTCACCACAGGAATTATGTCATCCTGATAAAGAGCATCTATAATAAATCTAATGCTATTATGAAATCTTGCTTCATTGTGAAAGACTGAATGCTTTCCTCCTAACATTGGTAATGAGGTAAGCGTGGTCACTCTCATCACCTCTATACAATGGAGTACTGGTAGTTCTAGCCACTTAAATAAGGCAAGAAAAAAATAAAAGGCATAAAAATTGGAATAAAAGAGAGAAACTACCCAATTTGCAGATGGCATAATTGTCTACATTAAAAAATATAACCCAAATAACCTACAAAAGAAAACTTCCTAGAACTATTAATTGAGTTCAGCCAAGTTGCAGAATGCAAGATCAACACGTGAAAATGAATCATATTTCTATATGGTAACAACCAACATGTGGAAACCAAAATTAAAAACCCAGTGCCATTTACAATTTACAAAGTCTATGTCCTTGACCAAAGTTGTTAGGCTCCTCTGTGCCCTCTTCTTAACTAGATCTCAATCCTGGCCTGCCTTACGCAAAGAATCCTGCCAAGTCAGGTTTACAAGAATCATGCTACCTTGATAACTGGTCCACCTTTATATCTGATCAAGTATCTCATTCCGCACCCTTGATGCATAAGTCCTTCACCTGCCTTTGGCAAAAATCTTCCTACTGTGACATCTCCTCTTAGTAATTTTCCACCCACTGATCTCCTCATTCTGATAGTTGGCTATGAATTTCCACTTGTCCTTATTGTATTTAGAGTTGAGCTCAAATCTCTTCCCTATTGCAATAGAATTAACTTCTACTGCAGTTGTCTTTAAGTCCTCCTTACCATTTTAACAAGTCTCAGAATAATTTTTCTTTTACACAAATAACTCTAAAGACAATAAAATACTTAAGTATCAACTTAATAAAACATATACAGGACCTGCATGCCAAAGATTTTTATTTCTAGTGTGATCCTGAAAATTGCTTTGTTATCTTCATAGGGCATTTTGCCAGCACTCCATGCATTTCTGGGAGGAGGAAGAATGACAGTACTATAGATGGAAGAGTTACTGGATTAGTTAGAATAAAGCTATACACATGAGTTTTTCTTTGCAAAAATAATGAGAACTATACAACTACAGCTACTCTGTTCTCTCAGCTTCTCCCTCCTGCCACATCTAATCATTAGACTTAAAAGAAATTTTGTGAAAACAGGCTGTAGCTTTAGTATTCCAAAGAATGCATTTGGGAAAAAGTTTTCACCTGCATTGGACCCTGAAACATATACATTGAACAGAAGTCATTGTCATTATACAATGCAACTAAAGAAAAAAATTTTGATCAGTGATTGTTCCATAGAATAAGTCATAACAAACCTGCAATTATACTGAAAATTAAATATTAGAGAGTTCTGAGTAATGGTGCTTTACCTATATGCTATATATACTGTATGTTTTCTGATTTTAAGTAATGTTTCTTTTTTTAGACTTTAAAAAAAGTCCCATTCTGAAAAATATGAAAAGAAAAATAAAGGAACATACATTTTAATTTATTTCTTAGTTCTGCCAATTCTCTCTATGGCCCCCAAATAAATCTGAGTTCTTTAGAGTTTCCTATATAACATGGGATTAAAAATATCCATTACCTGTAGCCCAAGTTCTTTAGAAGAAACATGCAACATGGATATATATAATTTTTTTCTGTGTGCCATCATGTAGCAGTACTGTGTATCTTCCAGTAGAATTTTCTGGGTAATAGAGGCTTCTACAAGACTGCATTAACACCAACAAATGAAAGAAAGAGTGTCTTGTAAGTTTGGTATTATCGGAGGCAGAGAGTATGTTATTCTGAGAAGGCCATTCCCACAGCTATACAAACAAGTTACTTCAAGTAGGACAAATACCTAAAGCATGCGGGGCTTAAAACCTAGATGATGGGTTGATAGGTGCAGTAAACCACCATGGCACATGTATATCTACGTAACAAACCTGTGCATTCTGCACAGGTATCCCAGAACTTCAGGTGAAATTAAATAATTTAAAAAAAAAGATATCTCTTTGGGAATAAACTATGTCAAAAATAATTTATAGTTGATGACATTTAAGGTTATTTTGGTTAACTTTAAAGATATATAATTTGATCATAGCAAATATATTTTCAGTTCCATCCCTCATTTTCTTGTTGGCTTTCCTTCTTCCCCAAACCTTCTTCGCCTAATACACACACACACCCCACAACAAGGAAAGTTTGCTACCCTTCTGGCTCAATAAATTAAAATCTGTAGGCCTAAATACAAAGGAGAAATTTTAAGTTTTCCCTTATAATCTTATATATTATTTTATCCCCAGGATTCAGTTAGTATACAGAAAAAAATTATAAGTTTACTTTTGTTTTCTGTTCTTTTATTATTATTCTTTCAGTTCTGGGATACATGTGCAGAATGCGCAGGTTTGTTACATAGGTACACACGTGCCATGGTGGTTCGCTGCACCCATCAACTTGTCATCTACATTAAGTATTGATCCTAATGCTATTTCTCCCCTAGCCCCCCATCCCCCAAGAGGCCCCAGTATGTGATGTTTCCCTGCCTGTATTCATGTGTTCTCATTGTTCCTGAAGTTTACTTTTCTGGCAAATACCAAAAGGATCCTGCCAGGAAGATCAGTGCTGGCTTCCTTTACCCTAAATTCATCTGAAAATTCATTTTCTTTCTGCTGTTCTAAGATTAATTCTGCCCCTCTCTTTTTTTGGTTATTCTCATTCTGATGACCAGTGCAGCAATATTTACAGTTTCACGGGTTGTCCTCTTTTTAAAATCCCATTACTTGTAATATATGGGAACAAATCTGTATGTTTCTTCCAAAACCTGTAAATATTGCTTGTTGTGATTCTATTCATTAACAAGAAACACATTAAAAGTGGTGATTTTCAACAGACTATGGAGAAAGAGAATATCTAGATCAGTTGGCAGCATTTCCTAACTACATAGAAAATATCCCTTAAAGATTTTGATGTACATTTGGCTATAAGCAACAAGTGAACAAGGATCTTCCCTCTCTTGATTATTTTTTGCCCAGAAATGCAACTGGCATATGGTGAGTAGAGAGAAGAAGTAAATATACCACTTCTTTTCCCAGTTCACAGAATACCACGGTCAAGTCAGGCACAGTAGCTCATGCTTGTAATACTAGAATTTTGAGAGGCCATGGTGAGAAGGTATCTTGAGTTCAGGAGTTCGAGACCAGCTTGGGCAACATAGTGAGATCTCATCTCAACTAAAAGTAAAAAAAAAAAAAAAAAGAAAAAAAGAAAAAATTAGCCAGGTGTAGTCTCAGCTATTCTGAAGGGATTGAGTTGCAGTGAGCCATGATCATGCCACTGTGCTTCAGCCTCAATGACAGAGCAAGACGAAAAAAGAAAGGAAGGAAGAAAGGAAGGAAGGAAGGAAGGAAGGAAGGAAGGAAGGAAGGAAGGAAGGAAGGAAGGAAATAAATTTCATTGTTATGACCCAATGTTTTGAAATGCACCCTATTCTCAGGTGTATTGGGGACAAGCAAGATTGAGAACTATTGCTGTGCATACAATGAACCAAATTATCACTTTACATGCTTGTCATCATAAATAATATTACTACAAATATAATATGAACTCACTGTCTTCAGAGTTGCTTTAGAAGTTAGGCCATGTCATTCTTTTTTTTATTATTATTATACTTTAAGTTCTGGGGTACGTGTGCAGATCATGCAGGTTTGTTACATAGGTATACATGTGCCATGGTGGTGGTTTGCTGCATCCATCACTCCATCATCTACATTAGGTATTTCTCCTAATGCTATCCCTCCCCAATCCTCCCACCCCCTGCTATTCCTCCCCTAGGCCCCCACCCTCCAGGTCCCAGTGTGTGATGTTCCCCTCCCTGTGTCCGTATGTTCTCATTGTTCAGCACCCACTTATGAGTGAGAACATCACTGTGGAAGATAGGCCATGTCATTCTAATCTCCACATTACTCAGAGTTCTCAACTTAGAGGTTTTCAAAAGAAAACAATAAACATACATTGAAAAAAAGTAAATGAAAGAATGTCTATTCTCTCTGAAGAAAGATGGCTGTTATAAATGTGTTTGTGCTTTTATTCCTCGATCAAATTATAAGGATCCCTCTAATTTTCAAACACAATTGTAAAGAGCACAGTATTTGGAGTTTCTGACAAGAATTCAAACTCTTAATCTTCAAAGAAACTATGTGTGACTCTAGAAAATGTTGTTAAGCCCCTAATAGCAAATCTGTTTCCTCATCAGTAAAATTAGAATAATTATTTTAAAGTGCTTATCACAGCAACTGTACAAATTAAGCACTCCATAAATGGTAGCTATCATTATATGAAATTAACTTTGTAGGAAATTGACCAATAAGTCAATAAATATTTAAATATGTTTAATCTAAAAAAAAGTTGTTAATTTTATTATAAACTTAATTCAAGATCAAACACACACAAATACTTATAATTTAGATCTTTTATAATTATTTTTAGATTATTCTAGATTTGCTGCTCAAGAAAGCTTAAACTAAACGATAAAGAAATTCTGATTAATTCTGAATTTCCTTTGATGTCTGAGCACATTGTCACGAGATAAAAGGAATAAAACGTTCACCTCCACCCTCTAAGAACTTGTAATTTAATTCATTAATTACATTCAAATCTATTGGATTTGTATTTAATTTTCTTGAGGGAAAATGTATCAGTGTTTCACAGGAGTCAAATAATGTTAACAACTTTCTCCAAACTACTAAAGTTTGTAAAATGCTTGTTTATTTCACAGAAGAAAAGAAAGGCAAGTCTAAAAAGCTTAAAAGAGAAAAATGTGAAAAGAAAACTTACCTAGAGAAAGTAAAAATCAATTTTTTGAAACCGTGAAGAAACACAAACTGATGTCTTGGAAGAATGCTATTGCCATCCTCTCACTAGTCTTCTTTCTTCAAAATATATGGTACAAAGAGAAGGAAAATTGTAACTGCTCGTTGATTTCCAAGGAATTTTAATCAGAGACTCCAAGATTGAGTCCTAGGTACTCTGAAGAATTTCTATTTTTATTCTCAAAACACTCTAAGAACTCAATTGGCTTCCAGTGGTTTCACTGAATCCAGAGTAGAAAAGAAAAAAAAGTATATTTTATAAGAAAATTTCATTTTTCTGCTTGATGAAATTCTCAAAATAGCAATTTAGAACTGAAATCTACAGAATGTTCTATTTTGAGTGTCTTTACTTTTGAAACCATTTTAGAAATAGTAGTAATATAGAAACACTATGTCTTACTGTGCTTCTACTTATAAGCGAGGGATCATGAAATAAACACATGTGACTTGCATGTATGTGGCTGTTTATTGATAACAATATTAAAACAGAACCAAAGTTCAATGCCTCCAACTGAGCTTTAAAGCAAAGGTAAAAATTAAGAAAAATAGTCCTATGTGAATGAAAGGGATGAGGTACATTCTTTATCTGTTTTAGATATGATTCCTCAAATATGTTTTTGCAAAAGACCAAAGGAAGTTATGTAGTTAAGAATTAGGTAGGCTTCAATGACCTTGGGGTGTTTTAGTTTTATTTAAATAAACCTTAGAATCTCTAAGTTAAATGAACACATTCTCAGTTTTATTATTTGTAATATTATTTACTCTCTTGTTCTTGTGAGAAAATGAAAATTATTTCATTTTTTCAGCTTAGATACAAGGTAGACAGCTCTAGCACTGTTATCACAAAAAATTAATCATTGTAAAATAATATGAATTTAAACTTTTTTAAGTTTAAATAAAATAACAGCAAGGGCAGAAAATAACCTTTCCAAACACATTTCCAAACTTTTGTCTCCCTCAATTTGGGTATGAAATTTTACATGTTCAGAATTTCTTAATAATTTACTGCATCTATCGAAATAGAAAAGACCTGAATTAGAAGTCAGGAGACCTGGTAGTCCTTTCTTGGCTACCAAAATGGCATAAGACTTGGGAATGAAGCACTTTTATAAAACATTATAAAACTTTCATGTCTAATGTCTGGTCTGTGGCCAGAATCACTAAGTCGGCGCATGAAAATCACTGGTGTTTCAGATGGGTTCCACACCAAACACTGAACAAAATCTGTTTTGCTCTGGGTGCCACATTTTCAATTTCCATTTCCTTTCCACCCATACACAGAGACACACTCTTCAGATAGCACCCTACCACTGCTCTGATTTAAAAATAACCAGAGACGATGATTTCATACCTTACTTTTAGCCACTGAAGCCACACAGCTGCATTAGCCTATATTTTCTTTTTCTGGAAGAAAAAAAAACTGATCTTAAATGATGCTTATGTCATGTCTATGCTCCTTAGACATGCAACTGCAGAAGCAGCGCTCTTGGTCTCTGTATGTATTGAAGGATGGAGTGTCTATAGTCCTGGGTAGCTGAGCACCTTTTTTTTTTTTTTTTAATGACCTAAAAAGTAATGGGTACCTCAGTTCTGATCAGATCTCCACAACTGTGATATTCTTTACTGTGTATCCTTTCACCACCAGTAAATGACAACACTCATCATTATATCTTTCTTGCCAGCCTTTTCTTTCTGAGCAGCAGGTCATTTTTAAGCCCTTCCTTAAATGTCTTTCTAGTGCTTGCTAAAATCATTTTCTTGAACTGCATTTCGGCTTATAACAGTAATCTTGGCTGGGCACAGTGGCTCATGCCTGTAATCTCAGAACTTTGGGAGGCTGAGGCGGGTAGATTACCTGAGGTCAGAAGTTCAAGACCATGCTGACCAACATGGTGAAAGCCTATCTTTACTGAAAATACAAAAATTAGCCAGGCATGGTGGCATGTGTCTGTAATCCTAGCTACTCGGGAGGCTGAGGCAGGAGAACCACTTGAACCCGGGAGGCGAAGGTTGCAATAAACTAAGATTGTGCCATTGTACTCCAGCCTAGGCAATAGAGTGTCTCCATAAAGCAAGCAAACAAACAAAAATAGTAATCTTCTCAGCTGCATTTCTCCCAGCTTCTGGAGCCCCTTCATAACTTCCTTAAAAGTAGATCTATTCTAGTCAATCTCTTTCTTATCAGAAACTATTTTTCACCTTTGCTGCCTTTTCCTAGACAGCAAGACTATATAGGAATTGCTTCATAAAGATTAGAGGGATCAATCACCTACAGATACCTAGATCCCTCCTGAGATGACAAGTGTCTGTTTTGATGAGAACCCGACAGCTTCACAAGAACTCTTATCACGGTTTTGGGCAGTCTTGGTGGGAAAATTTTTCTTTCATTGTGCCAGAATTTGCTTCAACTTGAAATAAGTCTCTCCTATAGATCAGGAGAGCCAGCAAGCACTAGTGTCCCATTGGGATCCAAAGAAGGAAAGAGTGACTTGCAAGGGCTGCAACATAAAACTACGTATGCAGCTTATTTTATTTACTTCATTCATTATTTAACAAAGACATGCTGAAGTGTCTAAATCATTCTTTATAGTTGGGGCCAACTGAAATACAACCAGAGTAGAAGAACTGTATTTGTCTGCTAGGGCTGCCATAACTAAGTTCAACAAACTGGGTGCTTACACAACAGCAATTAATTGTCTCAGTTCTTGAGATGAGAAGTCTGAGATTAAGGTGTCAGTAGGGTGAGTTCTTCTAAAGGTGTGAGGGTTAATCTCTCCCATGTTTGTCTCCAGCTTCTGGTGGATTGCTGGCAATGTTTGGCATTCCTTGGTTTATAGATTCATCACTTCAATTTTTGCCTTCATATTCACATGGTGTTTTACTTGTGTGTATGTTCATCCTGTGTTCATATTTTTCCTTTTTATAAGGATATCAGAATGATATCATTTAACTTGATCATATGCAAATACCCCATTTCCAAATAAGGACACATTCTGAGATACTGAGGGTTAGGACTCCAATATATGAATTTTTGGAAGATATAAGTTAATACATAATAGTAAACAAATTTACAGTCTTATTAACTATGACTTTGAAGGTATTACTTACTTTGTCTTATTCTACTGTTCTATAAAATGGCAATAAAAATAGGACCTAAGTTCCCATAATTGTGGTGAGGTCAAATTAGTTAGCACAGGTAAAATGTTAGATCAGTGCCTAGTAATAAATATTTGATAAATATATTTTTATTGTTTTTATTATTACTCATAATTAGCTAGGTTAATATCATGCAAGCATTTGCGAAGGACAAAGTCCTCTGATTATCTGCAGTACTGTGGACTGCCATTCCCTTGGCTGTAGAACTTCAGACACATTCTCTGGCAAGTACCAGCAGGTTCCAAGCCTCAGGTAAGAGGAGCTTGACAGCTTGACACCCTTACAGAGGACTATAAAATGGAGAACTTACTCTGAAAAGGGATGGGCAGCTTGAGTATATAGGAAGGCCTGACAACTAGAATTCACCTGTCCAAACTACCAATCATTCATTCATTTGTAAGTAGGAGTCACTTCTATAATATAGATTTCTGTCATACGAGTTGCCCAGTCAACTGGAAAGTAGCCCTTTTACTTTTGCGGCCTTGTGACCAGGTTAACAACCCAAATAGTTCCAGTAGTTCCTTATATGGCATGGTTTATTTCTCATCAGCAGCCAGTTGCTCTTCTTTGCACATGTTCCATTACACCACAATTCTTTTAAAAGAAGGTCCCTGGATTTGAAAACCAAACTTAAGTACAGTGCAGATAATGTTTTTTCTTGACATTATAATTCTTATTATCAGTTACTATTTTGTTGTTGTTTGTTGTTGTTTAGCAGATAGATCACAATGAATTCATAGTGTTCTCTGATGCTTGCTCAAAACTAACCTATGTTCATGATGATGAAAATGTATATGCCAGTAAAACAGAACTTGTCGAAGATAGGTAATAGGTAAGTAGGTAGGTAGGTAGATTAGATAGATAGGTAGGTAGGTAGGTAGGTAGGTAGGTAGGTAGATAGATAGATATAGATAGATAGATAGATAGATAGATAGATAGATAGATAATTTCAAGACATTTGCTTAGGACTGGCCAGACAAATCTGAAATCCACAGGGAGTATGGGTCATCAGAAAGGGTAGAGAAGAAACTTTGAAGGAGTTGAATTCCAAAAATGAAATTACTTCAAGGAAACCTCAATTCCATTCATAATGTCCCTCAGCTGATTGACTCACGTCTATCCAGATTATCCAAACTAATCTCCTTTACACAAACTCAGCTGATTGAGTTATTCACAAAATACCTTCACAGCAACACCTACATTAGTGTTTGATTGAATGACTGGGTAGCATCACCAAGCCAAGTGGATACATACAACTGACCATCACAGAGACTCAGTCTTACTCTGAAAAATTATTAATGGCTGCGTGAAATGCCATTTTTAGAGGGATTCTGAGGTTGCTTCTAGCCTCAGAATAAGAGTACTTAGCAACACCTGCCTAGTGCTTTCTCTATATACAAGAAATATATAATTACAAATATTTTCTTGCACGAGAAAAAACAATAGTGAATGATCTTCACAGGAAAGCCTGAGATGGTTCTGAGGTTTTACAAGATGAATATAACACAGGGAAAGTCAAAGGAGTACAAAAATGGAATTTGCTATTTCTAATGTGATAACAGAAACTGACAAACATAAATGTAAATAACATGACCACTGTAATTAGTATGATAAAATACTCAAAAATAGTATGATACTATCAAAGAAATGCAGTGGTATACTGACGTGAGCACAATTTCTCTAGACCCATGATATATGCCTAAAAATTTTTCAGTAGCCATTTTCTATGTAGAATAAACAATTTGGTACATTCATTGGACAATAAAGTAATATCTAAAGACATATAAGATGGATTGCAATTTAAGTTATTCAAGTGTTGGTAACATACATCCAATGCATCAGATGTATAGTATGCTGCATAGTGAGAATAAGTTGTGGAAAATGGCTGAATTCAGAAAAGAGATTTCACTACCTCTTTTGAGTATTTAGAAAACACTTGAAAATCCAATAAATGTTTTAATCTTTTGTGTTTGGAAAGGTTTTTTTTTTTTTTTTCTTGGACATACTCTTAGACACGACACTTAAAGTGCGATTCACTCTCCAGGCACTGTTGTTTTCAAATGCTGACTTGTACCTTCTATATCTTTGACCCCCATATGTTCTCATTCAACTGGGTGATGTTTCTCATTTTCTTTTTATAAATAAATATTAAAACCTCTAATTGTAGGTGAAATAATAACTATCATTTATTATCTTAAAGCTTTCTTCATGAAGAGAGTCAGTGAAACTAAAATAATCACAAAGGCATGATTGCATACAAATATTTTTTAAATAAGAGGACAAAGAAAATATTTTCTCTATATACAAGAAAAAATAGTGAATGATCTAGTCACAGGAAAGGCTGAGAAAGTTTCTAGGGTTGGAAGTGTGCTATAAGACGGCTATAATAACACAGAACTTACTTCATATTTACCTTTTGCTTACCTTGTACTCAAAATGTATACTCAAGGCAATTGTGTAAGAAACTATTTCCAGAGCAGTGCTTCATGAAGAACAAGCACAATAAGGTGTCCCGTGTCACCAACTCCATGTTTAGTGAGATTCTTAACACCATAGAAGATTCTGCAGGCTTGCCCAGCCATCTTCCCAATCAGTGCACACATCCTCAGTGTTTAGTCATCTGACTCCAAACTCATCTCTTCATTCCTCTTCTTCAAGATCTATAATGGACATAACTTTGTACCTTATATGTAACTTCCCACCAAAACCCTGTAGTGTTCAAGGTCCCTTCTAATACTCAAGACTTTCAGAGTACCAGGAAGCCCTACCTATATCACCTATAGAGCCTTTTTTTCTCTGCTCATCAAGTACCAGTTCTAGCCACAGTAAAATCTTTTCGGGTCCAAATCTTGTGGCCCTGCCCAGGCTGCTTTAGAGTTTTATGTTGACATATCCTCTTTAACTTTCTTTTGCCTTCCTCTTATTCCAATATCCCAGAAACCCCCAAGCTTGGTCCCTCTTTAGTGGTTAGTTTACTTAACGAATCATACATATCAAATGCTACTAAGTGCATGATTAGAGATAACTCATGGGAAAACTTTATTGTCTTATATTTCTCAAGCCATTAGCATCTTTTCAATTCCACATCTCTTTTACCCATGAATTCTCCAAACTTAATGTCACATGTTT
The DNA here is from genome assembly GCF_001604975.1 of Cebus imitator. Classification (NCBI taxonomy): domain Eukaryota; kingdom Metazoa; phylum Chordata; class Mammalia; order Primates; family Cebidae; genus Cebus; species Cebus imitator. Next base: position 6,802,856 of record NW_016107404.1, on the reverse strand, counting down.
GCCTTACATAGGTTTAATTAGTATAATAAGACACCAATCTAACCAATGTTTTGAGTTAGAGACTTGGAGAAGATAAAGTAATGGTTCTCAACCATGAGATTCTATGCACATTTTAAAATGTTGCTGGCATATGTGGTTGTCACAACTGGAGGGGTGTATGCAACCACATTTAGTAGACAGAGACCAGGAATGCTGTTAGGCATCTTACAAAACGAGGAACAGCCTTCCTGCAGAACAAAGAAGTGCCATTCCAAAACATTAGTAGTGCCGACGAGTAGCCACCCTGACATAAACCAAAGCAGACTTAAAACTACTTTTTGGTATGGATGAGTAATAAAAACACTGGCGAATTATCAATTTCTATATTTGCCAGAAAGAAAATAAGCTTACAATTTGTCAGGTATATTGTTTAGCTAAAAGAATAACTTTATGATTCTACATTGCTTTAGCAAATGTCTAGAGTATATAGGCATTTTTTAAAATTGTTCAGTATATTCCTGCCTAAAGGCAGCAGATAAAATGTGGAAACATTTTAGAATTTTTACAATATTATTGGCACTCTGGGTACAACAAATATTAGTTTACCAAACAGGTAAAAAAACAAAACAACAACAACAAAAAAAACCTCAAAAGACATGACACTGCTCTGGGACTTACTCCTGAGTATCATTTACTATTGTCAATTATGAAATCATCATCTTCCTATAACAATATTACATTTTCAGTCTCGTCACTGCAGATTATAATATTAGATACTACTAACAAAGTAGCCTAATGATTAAGATAAAAAAATTCATCTCATGTCTTAAAGATCCATATTGGTGTGGCTTCTATGTAAATAGGTGGAATTGCAGTGTTATTTAGAATTATTTGTGTTCAACTATTTGGAGTTGATTTGCGTTCTTCCACTTTTGAGAAGTAAGTTGCATTTTCAAATTGATAGCTATTTTTAACACAAGATACACACAAATGCACTTTCATAACAGTTATTGTGGCACAGGCTCCCTCCCATTTTTGAAAAACTGAGAGCTCATCCCGTGGCTGTGTATTTGTTCTGTTCATCTTTTTGTCATTGATTGTGTGTACTGAAAACAGGATTTAAGAAAATAATTTTAAATAGAAGTTTTAGGTAACTTACACTTGATGAAAGAGAAGAATTTTTCACAATTATAACTTATGATATTTTTAGTTAAATTATAGAAAGTTTCTGCATCAAATGACATGAAGTCATTGCTTGCCTATTTAAAGCAGCCATTTTGAGTGGCTTTGAAAGATTCTATTTTTTCCTAGTATTAGTAATTTCTCCTTCGACTTCTTACCTTGCTTCAGGAGAGGATGTCTCTTTCTATCTCGGATTATAGTTAATCGTATATACATGTCTTTTTTTTTTTTTTTTTTAGATTACAAACTGTTCGCAAAGAGCAATGAACCCCCTTCTCAACCTTCTATCTCCTGGCACGCACTATTTCCATAGTAGAGTGAAACTGAATTAATATTCCAATTTGAGCCAAATTCCTGGAAATTAGAGGTTTATATACAACTATATAAACAAAGGTGTGTATCTTCTATATCCATAGTAAAGTGAAACTGAATTGATATCGTATTGTAACAGAAAAACTCAGGAGTAAAAGTGTTTGATTTGGCTCGGGGATTTATGAGCATCAAGCCTAATAGTCTAGGTGTGATTTTTAAAATAGTACACCCAAATATGAAATGAACAATAAGTTATGTTCCCATTTTCTCTCAGAGATGGGTAGAAGTAAAGATCCTTTATTCTGGCAAAAATAACTGTTGATGCTAGCTTTAATCAGATAGTCTTAAGCCATGGTCTACCGGCAGCTCCTATAGTAAGTGGAGAACCTAACTGATGGCAGCTACTACTCTTGGAAGCCTCTGGCAGTTACAGCTTAACAGCTCTTTTCAATGGAGTGCCCAGTGTCAATTTCTTTTCTGCCGAGTGTTTAACCTGGAATATGATTAGGGTTCATTATACTTAGGCAAGTAGGCCAGTGACCAGAACAGGTCCAGACAGGTGAAAGATAAATGTTGCCCAGCCAAGCTGATAGAAAATCTTCGGGCAGTTAGTAATGAACCTACTGTTCAACTCCGTGTCCAGTCTTCTTTGCTCTGTTTTGTGATCCTGGAGCTGACCCTGTGCAAAGCACACTTCTCTATCCTGCTGGCTCCCTGCTAAGCTCTGCCACTAAGGAGGTCAGAAGAACACTGTTAAGTGGAGAAGAGAAAAGGAAGTTGCTCTTTTCTGTTTGCTTTCTCTTTCCTGTTTTTTTTTCCCCCAACATAATCACCATGGCTGCAACATCTCATCTAGTTTCCAGTTTCTTTTCTATTTCTGCAGTAGCAGCCTCATTGTACCCCTCAGGAGTATCAGCCCAGTTGGGATTCTCCCTTTCAGAAGTCTTAGGGTGAACTCCAGAGTGCCCCTTCTCCAATATTCTATGTTCTGATAACCCCAACCTTATTCTTTTGTTTTCCCAGTTTAAATTGTAGTAGTTATCACTTGGGATAGAGTTGCTACCTCTGTGTTACTTTGACCATATTTTTGACTTTTAAAGCCTTCCAGTTCTTGTGTAACAATTCCTTATATTAAATAAAAAAAAATTCCTGACTGGATTACAACTGATACACCAGCTGCATTCAAACATCCAAGTAGGTAGACGGCACAAAGCCATTAGCCAATAATGGAAATCTAAGCTTATGTCTGGATTTGAAGGTGAGACTCTGGTTCCACGATCTGTGTATACCATTGTGCATGTGCATACACATAGCCTGACGAGCAGGAAGGATCCAGTTTGTCCAAAGTACCAGAGAGATTGGGAAATTAAGACAGTTACTAATACAGAAGCTTAAGGATTCTTAAATTGGCAAAATAGCCTGGCTTCTGACTTCCTCCTGCAACATTAACTCTAAACTATAGCAGTAAAAAAAGAATCTTGGAGTTTACTAGCAAGACGAAATCATAAAATAAAAATTATACGTGGAAAGAACAAAAGCTGCCTTGACCTGATGTGTTTGTGAGATGCAAAGGCTAAGGCACGAGATGAAAGGTATCCACAGGCAGGAGTAGAAGAAAGGAGTCTTAGTTTATGCTCTAGCACCCATCCTCCATGCCATCATTGCCTTTGGACAAACAATGCCTTAACAATGCCTTCCCCTTCACCTCAAATATTGGCAGAAACAGTCGGACTACAAGGGCCTTTACATGGTAATACTAGGGAAACAGAAAAGCCCTGCTCATGGGAGAAGAAGAAGAAAACAGATATGAACTGAGTTGCCACCTTCTGGCATTGATTCTTCCACTCTCTTCTTTTAACCCTAGGCCTGATGAATTACAAATCTCAAGGGATTGCCTTCTCCCCAGGCTGCTGTTTTGAAAAGAAAAAAATAAGAAAATTTGAGGAGACTATGCCTGGAGAGGTGGTTGCAAATAGGTATGATGAACAAGAGCTCTGTCATCCTGGGACCTTCTATCCTAGGAAACAGGCAGAACAAATAAAAAGGTTTATACTAACTGAAGAATACATAAATATCAGACAGAAGAATTTCCCAGAAAGCAGCAGCAAAAGATAGAAATGTGAAATATATAAAGCGTAAAAGATTAGACAATAGAATTAAAAATAACAGTCTCAGAAGTTTCAATGTACAAAGACCCACACTAAATATGCTTTTGGAGAAGGAAACAAATTTAACAATTTAAGAGTTGCTACAAAAAACTATGGAAAATAAAATAATCAAAGACTTGGTCAGCTTACTGTGGCCTCAGGGGGGAAAAAAACTAATACAAAATAAAAAAGAAAATGAGAAATATATCCTTTTAGTAACTTCATATTAAAATTTAAGACAATATCAGGTCATTAAAAACTCAATACATTCTAAAATATCAAAATCATGTATACTGTATTTTTCTTATAATAGAGTAAAATTAGAGATTAATAACAAAAATCTAATATGTAGAAACTGAATAATATCACATTGAATAATCATTGTATTTAAAGAGAAATTAACAATTTTTAAAATCTGAACAGTAAGCAGAATACTATATGGTAGATTTATGGGACACAGCTAAGCTATAGTTAGAGGAAAATTTATAGATACATTTTCTTACATTTACCTTTAAACTCTAGCACCCATCCTAAATACATTTAAACGCTTTAAATACGTTTACCTTTAAACTCTTCATTTGGGTGCTATTTTAGTGTAAGGTAGTGGCTGAACACACAAGATGGGAATTGAGTTAGTAGCTGTTTGGTGTTATTATTAGAGCTCTTGAGTTGCACATATGTAGGTGTAAATCTCATGTCAGCCCCTAGCCGTGTAATCTTGAGCAAAATATTTTACCTCTTAAATTCACTTTCCATCTCTATAAAATAAGTCTGATAGAAATACCTCTCAGGGTGGATGCAAGGAACGAATTAAAAAATCCATTTGTTGTTAAGTGTTAGCTATTTTTACTTTTAGCAAGAAAACAATGAGGACAAATGTATAACACTGCCAGTGAGTCCAGCTTGTAGTGGCAACTACTTTGTGTTACTAGTTTTTATAAAAGAGTATTCCTTGTATACATATCTTCAATACTCTACAGAGTATTGAAGCTAGACAGTCACAAACTCCACATTGTAAAATCCTAACTTAAAGCCAGATATTCCCAAACTCCACATTTTAAAATCCTAGCTTGTGCTACCTTGCAACACATCTATTCTCTGAGGCCTGGGAGAAGGATGCTGACATTACTTTGGCCCCATTTTGATTTTTTCCTCTCAAGATGTAACACTTCCTCTGCCCTCCACCACAACCATCCTGTCTTACTATGTAAAGCCTGTCACTCATTTGGGTAAAAGGGGGACTTTGGGGTAATAGTTTGGTTCTCAAGATGGTTATCAAGGGGATAAAAAAGCTAATACAAAAGAAAAAAGAAAATGAGCAGTATATCCTTAGTAACTTTGTATGAAATTTTTAAACAAATTTTTCGTTTTAAAATTTATCATCTTGAGAACCAAACTATCATCCCAAAGTCCTCCTTGTACCTTTCCAAAAACCAAAAAGACAATAAATGCATAAGGGTATACATGGAAATGTCTGCTGCTCCCAAGTAAAACATGCAGACTTAACTCCAATAACTAGTAGTATGATAATGACTCCTCGTTTGCAAATATAAAAAAATGAATGTGTCGAATTTCAAGTAGTAAAATCACTTGTAATGTGAGTAGGTTCCTTTGAAGAAAGAGCTCAGTCTGCAAAGTTCCTAGTGTGTTTCCTTCAAGATCAGACCGACACACTTGGGTTTTACAATCAGATTTTCCCTGTCATCTTTTGGATATGTGACATCTCCAATAGTTTGAATAATATAAAAAATTGCTTTGAAACCATGCCATTAGTTTTAGTATACACTCAAAATTTGATACTGATTATTTTAATCAGCACACCAATTCTTTGTGACTATTTTAGCCCCATTTTACAGGTAAGAAATCGAGGTTTAGAGAGGTTAATTAGTTAATTCAAAATCATATAATTACAAAAAGGTGGTTCAAGCCAAGTATTATGAGGATTCATAGATAATAGAGATCACATGCAATATTGGACAATCAGCATTAGTTACCCAGATGACTACAGGTGTCTCTTAACCTCTTGCCACTAAATTAATTTTCTGAAAATCCTAGCCTACTCTAATTTGTGCATGGCTGGCTGCCCCTTATTAGTACCTTTGTTTAGCTTGGAATATTTTCATTAGTTTACATTTCCCTGGCGTTATTCCTGTGGGAAAGCATTTTCCTGGAAGATGGTGAAGAATATGGCTCCATTTAATTAGGGTCAAGGCAGCGCAAAGGGAATCATCTCCACAAAAGATAACATTTCAGTGACATAGTCCTTTGAAACTGGCTGGGGAAATGAACTTTAAGTTTGAAGGAAAATTAGTTGAGAACTACCAGGGCAAAGAAGCCCAGACCTTTTGAGCCTCTCTGAATAAATTGTGGCTTTGGTCAGCAAGGGTAGGAATACACTTTTAATTTTAGTCATCACAAGAGATCTAAGAAAATGGAAAGGATATTTTTTTAAATTTGAAAGTTGCATGCAAATTGTAATACATAAGTGACAAGATCTCAAAAAACTTAGGAACGAAGTTCTAAGAGCAGAAAACTTGTTTCTGCAGAATCCTGCCCATGGAGGACAAGTCTTGCATTCCACTTGGGTCTCACCTTAAAGAAGGTTACCTCAGTTGAATACTTGTGCCCTGTGTCAGTCAGGAATGTTATAAAGACAAACCAAGCGTTGTAAATGACTTGCTGAGAAAAGAGGGCATAGTGTATTACACAATCCATTTCTGAAAGTTATGATTTGAATAGAAGCCTCAAGTTTTTGAGCACAAGAATTTCCAATAGAGGAAAGTATAATAGCTTGCACGATTTTTCTATTCATCCAGAAAATTTGCACTCTTTGGCAGAATATGAAACTGAATAAGCTTTAGGAATATGCTATTGTTCTCTTACAGTTCTTACTTAAATAGATGTTTAAAATAATTGCTATTTTTATATCATTGTAAAAAAGTAAGAAAGCTTGTTTTATAAATGTAAAAATAAATTTGTTTATTAAATAAGCTCCTTCAAGATTGGGTGGAACATGCTATTAATTCAGGCAACTTTATGATCTTTGTTTAAAGTGACATAAACCCACAAGCTTGCACATTTTGAATCTTAAAAGCATTGCTTCCTATTGCTTTGGCAAAAAAAGTCACCTATTAATTAATGTTTTAATTTTTATGTGGGCTAATACCTACACTTTATTCTAAAGAGTTTTATTTTTTGTTCCTTTATGGCTCTATGCTCCAATAGTACTTTGATGAATTATAAATAAAAACATATGCTTTGTAATTGGTTATAAAATATCATCTTTTTTTAAGCTTTTCTCTCTCACACAACATGGTGCTTTTAGTTTGCACCTTTTTCCTGCAGCACAAAGGCAAATTCCATGATCCTTATTGAGTTACATATACTTAATGACTAGTGATAAGATCAATTTGCCAATCATTTATTACTGTGCATCCCACTCAGTATAATATTTCTGACTGTAACCTAAAAAAAAGAGGCGATATAATAGTAAAACAAAACAGCTTATTTGATGTGAGTAAATGAGAATGGAATAAGCAAGGTAGGATGATAGAATGCTCCACCATTGCAAGAACACTTTGAGACATAAACGAAAGCAACCCTGCATTGCATTTAATTACTACACAATAATTGGTTTGCTATCCTTAGTGTACGGTTGTGATTCACAACTCTTGCTACACATTTTACTCACCAGAGGGAGCTTTTAACTAGTATCAACCTAATGTCAAAACCAGGAAAGGACATAACAACAACAATAAAAAGAAAACTACAGACCAATATCCCTAATGAACATAGATGTAAAAATCCTCAACAAAGTATTAGCTAACCGAATCCAACAGCATATCTAACAGATAATTCATCATGATCAAGTGGGTTTTATACCAGGGATGCAGGGATGGTTTAACATCCACAAATCAATAAATTTGATACACCATGTAAATAGAATAAAAAAACAACCACATGATCATCTCAATAGATGCAGAAAAAGCCTTTGACAAAATCTAGCAACACTTTATGATTAAAATCTTCAGCAAAATTGATATAGAAGGAACACAGCTTAATGTAATAAAAGCCATCTATGACAACTGCAGAGTCAACATTTTGCTGAATGGGAAAAAGAAGCATTCCTACTGAGAACTGGAATGAGACAAGGATACATACTTTCACCACTTCTATTCAACATAGTACCAGAAATCCTAGCCAGAACAATCAGACAAGTGAAAGAAATAAAGAGCATTCAAATTGGTAAAGAGGAAGTCAAACTGTCACTGTTTGCTGATGATATGATCATATACCTAGAAAACCCTAAAAACTCCTCCAAAAAGCTCCTAGAACTGATAAATGATCTCAGCAAAGTTCCAGGACACAAAATCAATCTACACAAATCAGTAGCAATGCTATACCCCAACAGCGATTAAGTTGATAATCAAATCAAGAACACAACCCTTTTTACAACAGCTGCAAATAAAATAAAATAAAATTCTTAGAAATACACCTAGCCAAAAAGATGAAAGACCTCTACAAGGAAAACTATAAGACACTGCTGAAAGAAATCATAGATGACAAGTAAAATAGAAACACATTCCATGCTCAAGGATGGGTAGAATCAATATTGTAAAAACGAATATATTGCAAAAGCAATCTACAAATTCTATGCAGTACCCATCAAAATACCACTATCATTCTTTACATAACTAGAAAAAACAATTTTAAAATTCATATGGAATCAAACAAGAGCCTGTGTAACCAAAGCAAGACTATGCAAAAAGAAAAATTTGGAGGCATCATATTACCTAAATGTAAAAACTACTATAATGCCATAGTCACCAAAACAGCATGGTACTGGTATAAAAATAGGCACATAGACCAATGGAACAGAATAGAGAACTCAGAAATAAAGCCAAATACAGCCAAGTGACAAAGCAAACAAAAACGTAAAGTGAGGAAAGCACAGTCTATTCAACAAATTGTGCTGAGATAATTGGCAAGCAACATGTAGAAGAATGAAGCTGGATCCTCACCTCTCATTTTACAAAAATCAACTCAAGTTGGAGGAAAGACATACATCTAATACCTAAAGCTATAAAAATTCTAGAAGAGGCCATTGACAAAACCCTTCTAGACATTGGTTTAGGCAAAGACTTCATGACCAAAAACATAAAAGCAAATGCAACAAAAACAAAGATAAATACATGGGACTAAATTAAACTAAAAATGTTCGTCATAACAAAAGAAACAATCAGCAGAGTAAACAGACAACCTAGAGAGTGGGAGAAAATTTTTGCAATCTATACATCTGACAAAGGACTAATATCCAGAATCCGCAAGGAACTCCAATATATCAGCAAGAAAAAAACAAACAATCCCATAAAACAGTAGGCTAAGGACATATATAGGCAATTTTCAAAAAAAGATATACAAATGGCCAAGAAACATGAAAAAATGCACAATATCACTAATGATCAAGGAAATGCAAATAAAACTACAATGCCAATACCACCTTGCTCCTGCAAGTGTAAGAATCACCATTATCAGAAAATCAAAAAGTAATAGATGTGGGCAGGGATGTGGTGACAAGGGAACACTTTTACGCTGCTGATAGGAATGTAAAATAGTACAACCGCTATGGAAACAGTATGGAAATTCTTTAAAGAACTAAAAGTAGAACTACTATTTGATTCTGCAATCCCACTACTGGGTTTCTACCCAAAGGAAAACAAGTCGTTATACCTAAAAGATACTTGCACAAGCATATTTAAGCAGCACAATTAGCAAGTGCAAAAACATGTAACCAGCTCAGATGCCCATCAACCAATGAGTGGATAAGGAAATAGTGGCGTGTGCACACACACACACACACACACACACCATGGAATACTACTCAGCCATAAAAAGGAATGAAATAATGGCATTCACAGCAACCCGGATGAAATTGGAGAGCATTATTCTGAGTGAAATAACTCAGGAATGGAAAATAAAACATCATATGTTCTCACTCATAAGCGGGAACTAAGCTATGAGAATGCAGAGGCATAAGAATGATACAATGGACTTTGGGGACTCGGGAAAGGGGAAGAGGTGGATGAGGAATAAAGGACTATACATTGCATACAGTGTGCAGTGCTTGGATGATGGGTGCACCAAAATTTCAGAAAGCATCATTAAAGAACTTATTCATGTAACCAAACACCACCTACTTCCCAAAAACCTATTGAAATTAAAAACAAGTGAAAAAAAGAATAAAATAAAAAGTTAGTACTAAAAGTTGAACCCCTTACAAAGGAAAACCAGATAGGTTGGAAAGCCAAGAATTGATATTTTTTAAGAAGTTCCTCAGGTAAGTCTAAGTTGCCACCAGGAAGGTCTAAGAACCACTGGTCTGGCACAGTGGCTCTCAAAATGTAGTTTCTGAACCAGAAGCATGGCATCACCTGAGAAGTTATTAGAAATACAAATTCTCAGCTTGACCTCACACCTTCTGAATCAGAAACTCTGGAAAGAAGGCTCACCAATTTATGTTTTAAAAAAGACTTCAAGAGATTCTGTTTTATGCTAACATAATCAAAGACCTATCTTTTCATCTGGTTTATTGCATCAAATTATTTTTCTGGCTATGCTAGTTTCCTCAAGAGTTGCTAAGGAGAGACTGGACTGGATATTTTTCATTGTGGAAAGGAACCTGAGAATGACTTCCTGAACACTGTCAAACATATGAGAAGTCTTGTCAGCTCTTATATAGTCTAGAAATGCCTAGTTTTAGAAAGCCAATAGCAACATACCCATATTGCATATGACTTCAGAAACAAATGAGAGATGTATTCAATAACCAGAAAGATAACAACCAAAATACAATCTTTATACTAGTAAATTGGCCTTATTACTGATAACTGAAGCAGGTGAGCATTACCTGAGAATTAGCAGATTTACTCTACCCCTCCAATTATTGATAAAGCTAGATGAGGATAGGCCTCCCCCTAAAAAGACAGGCTTCTAACTGCAACAGGCAAGATCATAAGCCTGTGTAAATTTCTGCAGGGAATTCCGATTAAAAAATGAAAGAGGAAGTAGCTGACACTAACACGTCCAGTTCCTGCTTCTAAAATCATAAAGGAGGTAAACTCTTTCTTGTCTTTTGGGGAAGATTTAGTGAAGAAGCAGAGCACAAGAATGTAATTCTAGTAGAAGTTCCTACAGCAACATAAGGAATGAGACACAAGACCTTTCCCCTAAAATGGACAATAATCAAATGGATAACACAAATCTTGAATCTCATTAATTCAACTCAAATTTATTGGACACTTACTCTTTCAGGAATTATGTGAATATGGTATGGGGTATAAGAATAGGAAGCTAAAAATGGTGTTAGCTATGGACACATTTGAGAATTGTATTTATCCATGGCCAATATTTGCACTTTAAACACAACTGAAATTTTTATTTTGATTTATATTCAAAAGTTTTACTTAGTGTTTGATAAGTTAATGCAATATGACTATATAAGCAACATAGATATTCCAAAAAAAGTTTTGTGCATCAAAAGATAATTAAAATATTCTATTGATAATTAATTCATATTGTATCTGGACAGTCTACCTATGGTCACTTTCTACCTTTTCTCTCAAGAGCATAGTTTCAAATAATTCCCAATAGGAAGTCTAAGACAAGATCCTTTAGAAGGACAACATGTAACTAAAGAGAACTATTGTCAGAAGGGTGAGTGAGGTAAATAAGAGCAAGACCACATGTGCAAATCCAAACAACAAATTTCAACATTTTTCCAAAAGCCAAAAATATTCATACAGATGAAAATAAATGTTAATTCAAAAATAAACTTTGCAAGTTGACAATAAATCACTTGCTATTTATAATAAAGGCAAGAGTTTTTAAAGCTAAAGAGAAAATTGCTCCTCCAGCACCAAAAGATGCTTATCAGAATGTGACAGGACAGGGGTTACACATTCAAATGTAACAAGATTAGGCTTTGAATTCCCAAAGTAGAAAGAATGTGTTCAGCAGAAATGGTTTTTACACTGCCTGTTGGGCTACTTTAGAATCAATTCTATTTATCTTCGGCATCAGCTGTGGTTCTGTGACTGGAGATTTTTAGTTAGAAAAAAAAACCAGAAATACTGAATTCTAGAGTTTTCTTGCTGATAAAATGCAATGCAAAACAGCCTTTATTATACATAGATTTGACCTAAATTTAATTAACTTTAACATAATTATAAGATATGACTTTTAAACTTGATTTTTAAGGTTTGTGCTAAATGGAAATAATCTCCGTAAATATACTAATTTATACATAAAATAAATCATTATATAAAAATATTTTATTCTATATTCATATCCCAATATTTAATACTTAATTTTTGTTTATTAAAAGAAACTCAAGAGAGAGTCTAAAATCTGAGTGCCTTTTTGTTTTTATTTTCCTGACAAAATTTGATGTGTGAGAAAAAGAAAATTTCAATGACATTTTAATACTGCATTTTATCAAGCAAAACATGTAAATGTATAAACTGAATGTGAACATTCACAATAAGGTCATAGTTATTTCTTAGATAATTTTGGCAAGCTACCCAAACTTCCTAGTTCCCCTTGAAATAATCTCTTGTAAAATAATGGCACCAAAAGTGGGTCCCTGCCTTTTCCTTAAAATTATATATCATCTCTACAGAAACTCTATTTCATTAAAGTTTGCTATATGGAGTCTTTCAGTATACATATAGATGTTAATGTTTGTGTGTTTTAAGTGTGGTAGGATATAATATACATTATCACACAAAATCTAGTATTCTCTGTAATAAATATATTTTATGAAATAATACAATGGAAACAGTGTAAAACTGCGAAATTATAAAATAAGTCCTTTTGTGTCTGGCTTCTTATAGCTGGCACAATGTTTTCAAAATTCAGCCATATGGTAGCTTATTTTTATGGCAGAATTCGTTGTATGTATGTACTACATTTGGATTATCCATTTCTCTATTGATGGACACTTGAGTTGTTTCCCTCTTTTGGTTATTACAAATAATTCTGCAATCAACTTTTGCGTACAAGTATCTGTTTGAATCCCCTTTTTAGTTCTTCTGGTATATTCTGAGGAGTAGAACTGCTGGATTATATGGTAATTCCATGTTTCACATTTTAGGGAGCTGAAAAACTGTTTTCTACAGTTTCTATACCATTTTACATTTCCACCAGCAAAGTTCTAGTGATCCACTTTCTCCACACTCTCACCAATAATTGTCACCTTCCATTTTTGTTGATTATAGCTATCCTAGTAGATGTGAAGTATTATCTCTTTGTGGTTTTCACTTATGTTTCCCAAATGACCAATACCTTTTTATTTGCTTAGTGGCCATTTATACATGTTTGTTTATTTATACATGCTAATGTTTTGTATTTTTAGTAGTGACGGGGTTTTACCATGTTGACCAGGATGGTCTCGATCTCTTGATCTCATGATCCACCTGCCTTGGCCTCCCAAAGTGCTGGGATTACAAGCTTGAGCCACCGTGCCAGGCACTAAAATATTCTTAAATTCAAGGAAGAATTCTTCTAATTGTATGAAAGAAGGAAAACAAATAAACAAAATTAGAATATTTGTTAACTACATATTTAGTGATTACTAGGAAATTGAAAAGTTGTAAATGCCTAAAGCATCTTCTTAATATCTTTCTTGGGGCGTTCTATACAGTTTGAACTGAAAGATCTCACCTTCATAATATCACAAAAATTATACAAATTAAAGGAGATTCCTTCTAAATGTAAAAAGTTTTCTTTTTTCCTCCTGGGTGGAAAAAACATGGTATTCTGAACATGACTTTGAAGTGCTGAAATTAAGTGATAACCAGTTCTTGCCCAGAAAGATTTTCTAAGATCTTTGTGGGAGTGTTCTGTCTTTATTGGTCCTCTTAAGAAAATTAAAAGCTTCGGTACTCTGCTGAAAAATAGCTGCTGGTATAACCATGATGTGTCCCTTTACACTCTCAGTGCCCTCCATACTGAGCTACTGTAGTGCCTAATGCACCATTTTCCTCCCTCTACCCTATTGCACAGCTCTCCTTGTTTGGATTGGGCACACATTCTCCTTCTAGCACCCTTCCCTTTCTTTGTCCCTTTTATCTAATTCTTTCTCATCCTTAAGGTCTCATGTTAGAATTTGTAAACCAGCATGTATCTTTTTTCCAGTTTGATCAGGTGTCTCTCTTTGCTCATTCTTGTCACATTTAAACTACTTACTTCACTATATTGTAATTCATTTTTAAAACTTGTTTGTTTCCATAATGCATCAAGCTTAAAATGGATTTGTAAGATAAATTTTTAAAATAGGCTACTGGACATTTCTCATTCGTACCTCTCTTCATTGCTGTGTTGATTCAGCAAATAATTTCATTTTGTCTAAATTTCAACAGGGGGGTCATTTAATCCAAGGATCCATATTATTTTCATTATATTATGCCACTTAATGAATGAATGAGTAAGCAAATGAACAAATGCACAAGATATAAACTGTACTAAAATTTTTAATCCAGAAAGGCTCTCTCATATCAAACAATATGATTCAAAATTTAAAGAATCTTGGGATCTTTAGATCCTTTAAAGGATTTAAAAGATCTAAATTGTCCACCCACATGTAAAAGGCACATTACTCTCTAAATGTGTCCTGCTAGCAGGATTACACTATTTGTCAGGTGGCAATGGGGACAAACAATCTGATCTTCTAACTAGAAGAAGGTCAGATTATTTTAGAGTCTATCAAAACAAACCTACATAGAAAAAAAATAAGTCTGTGTGCAGTGGCTCATGCCTGTAATCCCAGCACTTTGGGAGGAGTTCGAAGTGGGTGGATAGGCAGGAGAATTGCTTGAGCCCAGTAGTTGGAGACCAGCCTGGGCAACATGGCAAAATGCCATCTTATTAAAAAAAATTAGTTGAGCATAGTGCCATGCCTGTAGTCCCAGCTACTCAGAAGGCTGAGATGAGAGAAAGGCTTGATCTGGAGGAGGTTGAGCCTGCAGTGAGCTGTGATTTCACCACTGCACTCCAGTCTGGGCAACAGTGAAACCCTGACTCAAAACAGAGAAACAACAACAACAGCAAAAACAAATAAGCCAAAAAACCTAATGAATCTCCCTTACTAACTGCAATGAGGACAACTTCTAAGAATGTGTTATTATCATTTTTCACTTTAAGCTTTCCATTGTTTTCCCAACAGTGTTACCACTGTTTTTCAGAACATAATCTGGCTTTCTCACTGTTTTCCAAATCGAGAGCCTATAATTTATACTTCTGAGCCTATAAGTTAATAGTATAAGCAGTGATGAAAAAGATGATCTTGGAATATGAAGATGTAAAAAGGGTTTGTTGTTAGAGTTTGATTTTTGTTTTTATTTTTTGCCATATCAACTCTGCTAGGCATTGCTTGGTACCCTGCATTCTTTGAAAATGCAGAGCCTCATAATTAACTTTAGATTCTAGCCAATAAAGTCCTCAAATCCCTTCATTTTCAATAAAAAAAAAAAACTTCCTATATGAAGAATAGCATCTGCTTTTCCATGTCACCAGTGTCATGATGTAGATCCCTATGGAGAGGATCCTGTGGAGATGACACTAGGAGGTGGGAGCTGCTGTAAAAGAGCAGTAGGGGCTGTTGTAAAAGTGGCAGAGACAGTATTATAAGTAGAATGCCGCTGACTTGAATCTCAATCTATGTTGGAGCAAATGATCCCCTTAGGGTAAATCAACAGACTAAATGTCTATTCATCCTGAATATGTGAAGAAAAAGAGGACAGGACGTTTTATTTTCCAAAGTAGAAATTGACAAAGTAGAAGAATTATTATCTATCTTCTTTCAAAAATAGCGCTAGAGGATTGATGCTTGATTGTGCTAGTCATCCTTGATTTTTCTTGTTTTGAATTGAATTTAGACATAACTCCAACGGTGATTTGCACATTTATCTTCTTGAAGGAATTGTTCAAACTCCTTAGTGTGGCATTCAAAGGACCTTTATAATCTTGTGGGCATGTATGTTTGGTTTTGACCTCTTCTTACTCTCTACATAAACTCTTTTATTGGCCATGGTGGCTTACTTACTGCTCCTTAAAGCTTTCTTCATATTTTGTGCCACCTGAATTGCTATCTTTTTCCCCGCTCATACAAGCCCATCCATCCTTCAGGGTAAGGATTGAGGTTGGTCACTGTTATACATATAATGTCTAACCCACAGTAAGAGCCTAGTATATATTTGTTGAATAGATGAATATTTGTTGGTTTGCCTTCTCTTGGAGTTTAGATTCATTAGAGACTCCTTATGCCTAGAATATTATGTAGTGCAGTCAAAGGTATCACAATCCTATGGTTCCTTTCTCTTGAGGGAATTAAGGCACAGTATTTTATTAAAGGAATATACACTAACTTTCCACTTAACAGTCTTTTTATAAGATAGAGCTTCAGAAAGATATCCTAGTCTATTCAAAAAGTGGATGAGAAGATAATATACTGAGCTAGGAAATTTTCTAACTGATGATAAGGCCAGTTTACCTTGGGCTAGTTAGATTTTTTGTATCAGGGGACTCTGTGATGGAGTGTTGACTTTGGAATCAGACAGACCTGATGTGTGCTATGCTACCTTCCAGGTATGTAACCCTGGTGAGTGACTTGATGGCTCTGAGTCTCCTTTTTCCATCTTTGAGAAATAGTTGCTGTGAGTATTCTAGAAATAATGTTAGTAAAATTGTTTAGCACATTATCTAGCACATAATGGTATTCATTAAATATCTGTGACTCCTACTTTCCAGGGACATAGAGCAAAATATCTGATTTAAACATTGTATTATGGTTACCATATTAGTCCATTTTCATACTGCCATAAAGAATTGCCCAAGACTTGGCAATTACTGGGTAATTTATAAAGAAAAGCAGTTCAATTGACTCACAGTTTAGCATGTCTAGGGAGGCTGCAGGAAACTTAAAATCATGGTGGAAGATGAAGGGGAAGCAAGTCACTTTCTTCACAGGGAAGCAGGAAGAAGTGCCAAGTGAAGGGAAAAGAGCTCCTTATAAAACCATCAAATCTTGTGAGAACTCACTATCACGCAAATGGCAATAGGGAAGCTGCCCCGATGATTCAATTACCTCTTCCTAGTTTCTCCCTTGACACATGGGGATTATAACGATTATGGGGATTTCGATTCAAAATGAGATTTGGGTGGGGACACAAAGCCTAACCATATCAATGATATAATAATATAATATGTTTAATGCCTAAAATGTAAACCTTTGAAGAACATAGTAATTCTATAATCCAACAACTGAATTCTATACATAAGAAGCCTTAGAGGGTTGATGTAACAGATTAACTGATGGCAGTGTATTGTGATATGTCACGTTTCATTTTTATTTTATTTTTTAGTTTATACTTGAAAAGTGCACACACACAGTTTTTGACTCAGAGTAAACCTCACTAAAACTGCACAAAAATTCTTTTCAAGAATATTTGTTTAAATGCATCTATGGTATTTGACTTAAAGCTTAGAAGACTATTTTAGATCTTGTACTACCAAAGATGAAATGTGGATATTACTTAAAACATGAATAAACCAGAATAGAATCCCTAGTTGTCTATAAATATTGGAAAGAGAGCTCATAGAAAAAAACTAATGGAACTACAGTGGATATTGGCCAATTTTGATTGATTCTGGTGTCTAGAGTTAAGAAAAAAATCAGAACAACTAAAATATAAATGGAATGGAATTATATTTTATATTTATAAAATATAAAATATAAATGTTTGTCTAGTTAAAACTTCTGATAACAGAATTTTCCTACCAAGTCTTAAAAGGTCAAACCTTTTAGATTGTGGCTAACCCAGATAAGTTAGAAAATATGCATTGTAACCTCATGTGACCATAAGCCCTATTGGAACAGGTGATGGAAATTTCAAACCTAGCTCAGATGGGTAAAATAAGAGCAAAATTTGTATAAGTTAAAAAACTGTACAATTGTAATAACTACAAGAGCTAATGCTTACAGAGTATTTTCTTTCTCTGAGAAATTATTTAAGCTTTGCGGTAGGCATTATCATTTCTGTCTAGTACATGTAGGAAGTTAGGCCTTAGAGCTTAAGTCTTCAAGGTCTATGGCTAAAAAGTGATGGAACCAGTGCTGAACCAAGGCACTCTGACTCCAGAATCTGAACTCAGCTTTTTTTATGAAACTGAACCAAGTCATAGGTCCCTTCCAATGCATGTCTCTTCTCATATCACTATAGCAATCGGCATCTCATGACAAACAACATGAGTGGGAGAGACCAGATTCCTCACTGCTAATGTGCTGTTTCATCCATCACAATTTGGAGAATTGTCCTGAAAGGCCCCATTTTATCTTTTCCTGTTATATACTTGGTGCCCATAAGCACCAAGTAGAAGGATTAAGTTAGGTACAACAAGTATTATTGGTGATTTCACCCATTTACACTGCAATAGATTATAAAAACACTAAAACCAAACAATACCACATTTTATTTGAGGGATTTGAGGGGAGGAATATTGAAGAGAGAAAGTAGCATATATGACATATATTAAGACAAAGTGTTGATTATTACAGTGATCCTATGTAACTGTTAGATAATGCAGAATAAGAGTTAAATAAGCCTTGCTGAATGGTTTGCAGATGGCCTTCACCAACTCAGGTCTTTCTCCATCTTCCTACTTAGAGTTCTCAGAATAACCGTAGAATGAGCTGGAAGTATAATAACCTGAGATAAGGAGAAACTGTCAGGGACAACCTAGGAGGCTCTGTTTCAGCCTCTCCTTAAAAAAGATATCCTATAAGACTTTAGCTCAGCAAATCATGGCGCCCCTTAGGTATAAAACCAGTGCAGTCTGCATTCAGGGGTCCCTCAGCTTCAGTGCCACAGGAGACATGCACAGATGAAATTCTCTCTGCCCTGGGCAGCTGTCAGGAATCTTTGGGAACCAGCTCTCCATAAATCCTAGGATTTTATTGTCCCTTGCTGGCTATCTGTGAGTAACAAAGCTGCTTCATTTAACTTGCTGCGTGAGTGTTCTGTCTCACTAAGCTCGTACAAATGGATTTTTACCACTGCATGATATTGGCAAGGTGTTCAGAGTTTTTTCCTGTGGTAGATGCTAGTGGATGGTGATCCTACTTCACAAGCCAGAAGAAAAGTAATCAGACCTCTTTTGTATAACTAGGGAACCATAAAACCAACCCGAATTCCAAATAAAAATCCTATTTATTGTGAGAAGGTCAGTGTTTATTAATATCAGGGAAAAATAAGTAGGACAAGAAAGATACACCCAGAAATATTAACTCCAATGAGTGAACAGGGAGGTCCCTCATAAACATTTAGTGTAGAGATGGGTCGGGGGAGTAAAGGATTTTTCAGCTATTAGAAAAAGGGATATGAGGATAAAATTGGAGACATTGAAGACATCCAACTAATGTTTTGTTAATATGACTCCTAGAGTGGTGTTCTTAATGTTTTTCAAAGGAAGAAATCAATTTTCAGTTTCCTTAGGCACAATTCAGGACCCAGTTTGCTGGGGCCACATAGGATTATGCAATTGTGAATAGTAGAATTTGAGGGAAAAGGAATAGCTCATATGCATACAATTAGTGAATTAAACTTGTTTCTAATGAATGGTATGCAGTAAGGACAGCTTAGATAGTCCAGAATAGAGTATCCTATGATGAATCATGTTTTGCTGGGATTCATAAAGACAACACATAGGCATATGGAAACCCATTCTCCTGGAATATCCTGCTTTCACTTTGAGTTATTTCCCTGTGCCCCTGGAGACAGGCTGTGAGCATGGAGTCAGAGCTTGGCAGTGATTTTTTATTTTTTCATTCATCATAAGCCTTTAGCAATAATTGGAAAATATTGGAAGCAGGAGGTAAAAGCCAAGCAGTGTATTTAGTTGTAAATGAGATGGTTGGCATTCAGAAAATGATACCTACTTAGTGGCTAAAAGGAGGAGCCACATATATTATAGGATAGTGGTTAAGTGTCCAGTATCTGGAATAAGATTTCATAGTTCAAACTCTTACTCAATCACTTATTATGTGATTCACCTTAGTCAAGTTAGTTTTTTTTTTATTTGCAAAATATGAATAATTATAGTACTTATGTTACAGGGGTATTGTGAGAGTTCTGTAAGTGATTACACATAAAGTTCTCAGAACTATTCCTTGCATGTCAAATATCAGCTCTTCATATTATATATGCTAAGTCAACCATGGGTGAGGGAAAGACTTTTCAGTGAAAGCATCTGGGAAAACACTAGGCAAGAAAGGTCTCCTGAATTATTTCACTGGGAAATGACATGAGCCGAGTTCCCTTGCCAGCCTACAGAGAGATGAGCAGTCCATTCTGTCCCAAACCTTGGGGCTAAGTCTTCTGCTATCAGTTTTACTTTTCAATGTGTTTTCCCTATTGAAGTTAGAGAAATTTTTTTACAAAAAACAAATCTGATTATGTTACTCCTTTAGTTAAACCATCTAGTGACTCATGATTTATTTTTATAAAATAACCAAAAGCATAATATTATCTGTAAGTAGATGATTATGTAATTTATCATTTAAAGCAGGACACTTTATGAGTTAAAGGGGGCACAATGATTACTCCTACCAGGACAATAGTTATAACCTAGGACTACTCACAAGCAAAGAGGGTAATCTGTTCATCCTATCTACAAATCCCTGTGTGAATGTATCATCTGGTCCCTGCCTTTTTTATGCCAGCCTCATTTCATATCACTTTCCTTCTGGAGCCTTGATTTGCAGCCACACTATTTTTCTTTCAGTTTCTTTCAATATTCTTCTTCCTGCCTTTGCATATGCTGTTTTATCCCACCCAATTTTCCCTTTGCTTGGCTAACTCTTTTTTCTGCAAATTTCTTCTCATCTCCCTTTGTTAAACAAGCTTCCCTGACTCTCACAGTCCAGATAATGTTTTCAAGAAGAATGCTTTCTTTTCTTTGCTTCTTTGTCCTTCATATTTCACACAACAGTTTTAAATAGTATGCTTGTATCTTTATTCAATCATTACTTGTTTATTCTGGCTAAGTTATGAGTTCCTATATGCTTTGCTGACTCTTCTTTGTACCCCAGTGTGGTATCTAGCACAATGTAAGCAATGCTGAATGGAAGCATATTATGTTTACTTTAGTAACTAAGGTGGAGGAAAACTGGAATGTGATTGTCATCCTTAGATCCAACTCTGCAGAGACAGAAGGATAGAGGCAAAGGCTTACTTAGAATTAAGGTTAAAGTACCGATTCTCCTCAGCTAGGTGTGAATTCTTGGTAGTGGCAATTGCTTCTTATTAAAACATGGGGGCAGCTGATGGCCATGTGACAAACTATGATGGGCTAATGTCATTGTATTGCACTTGGCAATACTCATGTATACTCTGTCTTCTGAGAAACTCAAACTAAACAGATTAGAATAGAAAATACTTTGAGTCTGGAATATGCATTGTTACCTTTCTCTATTATTAAACATACTTTCTCCTGCTTTGCTATAGTATATCATTTGTCTGTTTTTCTAGTACATTTCTCTGTTGAGAAACCAGTTAGAGCTGATGAATACTTCCCCATAGAGGAATTGCAAGTGAAATCATTACAGAGAAAGTGTTGTACATCAACCTAAAATTATTTCATCTTTTAAGGAAATTGAGCCCTAAAATTATTAGTATTTGCTTTGTGTTGACTGCAGAAAATTCCTTTTATTTAATTCTATCTTAAGCGAGTTTGTTCCTTAAACTCTAATATCATTATTTAGAGGGGGGAAAAAGAAGTAGTTTCAACACTATTCACAGAAATACTGTGTATTTTACTAAGAAACCAAGCCAAGATAATTACTTCACATTTTTTTTTTGTCACTAAAAAAGTAAGAGTCGAATGCTACCACACAATTCTGCAAATGTAATATTTCTAGGAAGCGTGATGGGAGTTATTTACAAAAAGACTTACCTTGTCTTCTGGGAGACTATTTCTCCCCTTAATTATTTTTGACTTCTCACTTATTACACCTTAAACTTCCTCAGAGGGTAGCAGTTAAATGACATGTTCTCTTTGAAAATCACAATGAGAAAAAAAAAAAAAGAAAAAAAAAAAAACAAGAAAACCACTACCACTTTGTTAAGGCAGCAGTTTTCAAATGTTGGAGGGACAATTGTGAAGCTAGAGTACTCACTGAATTAGGTCCAGCTATCTCAGAACAAAGGAAAGGGATCAGTTACGTTTGGGGACTGTGCACTTGGTCTACATTTTCTTATAGATTTCATTTTATTTTCTCAAACAGTTACACCATTCATTCTCAAGAGTCACCTCCAAGAATGCACAAATCTTATTTCAAACAATAGCTGCCTTTTGCAGCCAGAACCTTAAAAAAAAAAAAAATTAAAAAAAAACTGTAAAAAGCTTGATTTTTAAAAAAATTTATACCTGGATCTGCCTAAATCTTAAATGCCACATCTTTGCTTTATAGGTCTTTTTCATTGAATTCCAAGTTATCACAATAGAAAAAAGTAGGTTCATGATAATATTTCCATATGTCAGAAATACAGTGCTATATATAATGTTTTTTTTTGAAATAAATTCCAAATTCTTGATACATCTAGCTAAGTCCAATGTCTCCATGCTAGTTTTATTATAAGGACTAAATATCACCTTCTACTAATACACACACTTATTTGGAAACATTGAGGTAAATTGGAGAGGAAAATAATCCATCCTATACTTTCTATATCACTGTCCTTTATGAATACATAAATTAATCAGAATCATTATTGATTCTATACCTTTATCAATAGATGACACTAGCACTCTCTAAATTGACAACAGCATTACGCAACTTATAACTGAATGAAAAATGGACTTTCAGTGCTCATAAAAGTCTCTTGTGTGTTTTCTCTTTCTTGGAAATTGGAACAATTCTATTGTTGACACCATATCAAATGCATAAAATCTGTGTATTTGTTAGTTGAACGGAATTTAGATTTCTTTAAAATTCAACTCATAAATTAACATAAGTCTTTTCCTTTACCTATAAGAGATATCTATTCTGGGTTGAGCAATACTACAAATTTCTAAAATTGGTGCCATTAGTTCTAAGTTACAAAGATTTTTCACAGACAGTAGCACTCATTATCATCTTTAATTTTTCATAATCGTAGTTAATATCAGTGTAGGCTTACTATGTAACTAGGCTTGTTTTTAAGCAGTTTATGTGAGTTAACCTGTTTGATTCCTCAAAAACACCACAAATTGAGTTCTAATACTTTTTTTTCTTTTAAAAGCAAGGTATCTGAGACACAAAAAGAATAAACAAATGTTCTTAGATGGCTCCATTTAAATCAATGATCTAGCATTTTTAATAATTTTCCAGTTGAGAAGCTGGGAATGGTGGCACCTAAAAGACTTCCAAGTCTGAGGAAATCGTAGTAAAAATGGAGGTCGTATTATCTATGATTGAACTTAACCAGTGTAAGTGATTGAGACTGTATTTGCAGAGACAATGTTTAAAGAAAAAAAAGAAACTCAGACATAGAAACTAAAGCTTTTGTGGAGACCAATAAATACATAGGTCTTTGGAAAACAAATGAAGTAATATAACTGCACGTAATTTGTTTACCTATATAAAACAAAAAAATGGAAATACAGTGTGTACCTAAGTGTACATTTCTTTGTGGAAGTTTATTTTGTACTTTTACTTAATCTGTAGAAAATATGTAACATGATCCCTACCCTAAAGAGATAATGAGGGATCATGTTATACTTCAGGAAAGAGACTGTAAACACTATGAGTGCCTTCTATTTGCATGACTACATATTTTTCAGAGATGATTCATAAATTATTTCCCATTAAGTTTAATAGCTATATAAAAGTCCCTTTTTTACAGATGAGTAAACAGAGACTCAAAGAGGCTGATATGACCCACCTAAATTTATAGTTATTAATAAATATATTAAGGAGAAGAAAATAAAGGTAACAAAAGAGGTATGAACAGGATGCTGTGTGACTATCAAAAGGTAAAGTTGGAGATATTAGAGAAGCCTTCATGGAAGAGGTGATACTTAAATTGACCATTGCTATAGGCAGAGAAGGAACATAAGCATTGAAATTTTAGAGAACAATAAGAGTAGGACAGATGAGGCCAGAAACTATCAATATATTTGCAAAACAACAATCAGTGTAATTTTACTAAAATTTTGGTAAAGATGAAAAACAGGAGAATATATAATCAGCAGAATACAAAACACTTTAAGATTTTT